>NW_028238638.1:0-114590 GCF_009769465.1 Tauraco erythrolophus | reverse complement strand
TGAAGCACCAGTGCGCCTGCTCAACACCACCGTCCACCCGAGCACGCCGGCCGCATCCAGAGCATCTGGTCCCGGCTGCAGGAGACCGGCCTGCTGGGCAAGTGTGAGGTGAGGCACCCCGGGGCGGGGGGGGTCCCGCTCCATCCTTTAGGGCGGGGGGGCTCAGCCCTGCACCCCCCTCCCCAGCGCATCCGGGCAGGAAGGCGACGCTGAGGAGATCCAGACGGTGCACGCGGAGCATCACGCGCTGCTCTACGGCACCAGTCCCCTCAACCGCCAGAAGCTCGATGGCAAGAAGCTGCTGGGTGGGTGCTGGCTGGGGGCAGGGGACACCCAGACCCCCTTTTGGATGTGGGGGTCCCCATTGACCCCCCCCAACCCCATCACGGCGCTCCTTGTCCCCCCAGGTCCATTGGCCAGAAGACGTACACGTGCTGCCGTGCGGGGGCATCGGGGTGAGTACGCGGTGGGTGGGTGGGTGGGGGGTCCCGGGGCTTGGTGTGGCCCCGCTGATGTGTGTGCCCCCCTCCCCGGTTGCCCCCGTCCCGCCGCAGGTGGACAGTGACACGGTGTGGAACGAGATGCACTCGTCCAGCGCCGTGCGCATGGGCGGTGGGCTTCCTGGTGGAGCTGGCCTTCAAGGGGCCGCTGGCGAGATCAAGGTGAGCCGGGGAGGGTGGGGGGGGCCTTGCACGTGGACCCCCGGCCACCCGCACGCTCGGGGTGCACGTGCTTCCTTGGGAGCAGCACTCGTGCATGCTTCTGTGTGTGCTCAGCTGGGGGTGCGATGGCCCTTGTGCAAGCGCGTGTGTGCACGCCGTGTTCTTGCACGCTGGGCTGGGGGTGCGCTGATCGCCGTGCACACTTGCTTGTGTGTGCACCGTCCAATCCGTGTGCATGCTTGGCAGGGATGCTGATGGCCCCTGTGCAAGCTTGCATGTGCATGCACCGCTCTCGTGCACGGTTACCGTGCTCTTGTGCACGCCTCCTTGGGTGTGAGTGATGGTCCTCAAGCACGTTGCACGTGTGTGCTCACCTGAGTGTGCGTGACAGCCTTGATGCACGATTTGCACGTGTGCCCTGTCCTTGCCTAGGTGTACATGACGGCACGTGTGCACGTGCACTGTGCTCGTGCGCGCTTACCTGTGTGCATGATGGTGCTCAAGTGCACTGACACGTGTTTTGCACTGACACCGTGTACGCTTACCTGGGTGTGTAACAATCCTCATGCACGCTTGCGTGTGCGTGCACTGTCCTTGTGCATACTTGTGTGTGTGTGTGCATTGCTCGTGCACCTGGGGGGGTGATGGTCCCTCAGCACACTGTGGTGTGTGCACCAATACCGTGCACACTCACCTAGGCGTGCATGGCAGCCCTTGCACACGCTTGCACGTGTGCAGTGTGCTCGTGCACGCTTACCTGGGGCTGTGATGGCCTCTGTGCAAGCTTGCACACGTGTGCACCGCTCTTGTGCACGCTTGCCCGTGTGTGGTGGTGGTCCTCGGGCAAGCTTGCACACGTGTGCTCACCCACGATTGCACGTGTGCCCTGTCCTTGCCCAGGTGTACACGATGGCGACGCGTGTGCGTGCGCCGCGCTCGTGCGTGCACTCGCGGTGCACGTGGCAGCCCTCGCACACGCGTGACCACGTGCCACACGTGTCCCTCTGTGTCCCCCGCAGAACGGCTTCGCTGTCATCCGCCCCCGGGCCACCACGCCGAGGAGTCCGCGGCCATGTGAGTGCGTGGGGACCCCCGGCCAGGGTGGTGGGGGCTGCGGTGGCCACCTTGGCGCTCACCCGCCTCCCCCCTCCAAGGGGCTTCTGCTTCTTCCAACTCGGTGGCCATCTCGGCCAAACTGCTCCAGCAGAAGCTCAGCGTGGGCAGGATCCTCATAGTGGACTGGGTGAGGGGGACGGGGACCCCCCCTGGGGTGTCGGGGACCCAGTGGGGCCGGTTGTTGGGTGGGTTCCCTGACGCTGCTGGCGCCCCGGCAGGACATCCACCATGGGAACGGCACCCAACAAGCCTTCTACAGCGACCCCGACGTGCTCTACATCTCCCTGCACCGCTACGACGACGGCAACTTCTTCCCCGGCAGCGGGGCGCCCGAGGAGGTATGGGAGCAGGGGGGGCTGTGGAGGTGTGGGGGGGGTCACCCCATGTCTCCCCTTACCCCCGCTGCGGTGGCAGGGGGTTCATGCCTGTGCTGTGCCCAGGTGGGCAGCGGGATGGGAGTGGGCTACAACGTCAACATCGCCTGGACCGGCGGCGTCGGAACCCCCCCCATCGGGGACGTGGAGTATCTCACTGCCTTCAGGTGGGGGTTCTAGGGGTGGGGTCCCTGTGTCTGGGTGGGGGTTCTGCATCCTGGGGAGTCCCTGGGTCCTGGAGAGGGGGTCCTCATGCCCTTAGGGGGGATCCCTGTGTCGGGGGGGGGGATCCCTGTGTGAGGAGGGGGGTCCCTGTTCCTGGGGGGAGCTCTGCATCTTGGGGAGTCCCTGTGTCCTGGGGAGGGGGTCCTCATGCCCTTAGAGGAAGTTCCTGCACGCTGGGGAGTCCCTGTGTCCTGGGGGGCAACCCCATGTCCTGGACAGGGGGGATCCCCATGTCCTAAAGGGGTCCTGCACCCTGGGGGGACCCTGTATCCAGGGGAGGGTTGCTGCACGCTGTGGGGAGATCCCCGTGTCCTTGGGGGTGGGATCCCCATGTCCTGGGGAGGGGGTCCTTGCACCCTGGGGGGGGTCCCTGTGCTCTTGGGGGGAGGTCCCTGTGTCCTTGGGGTGGATTGCCACACTCTGAGGGGGACTCCCCTGCCCTTGGGGGATCCCTGTGTCCAGGAGAGGGGGGTCCTTGTGCCCTTGGGAGGGGGTCTCTGCACCCTGGGGAGTCCCTGTGTGCTGGGGGGGGTCCTCACACCCTTGGAAGAGATCCCCATGTCCTGGGGAGGAGTTCCCCATGCCCTGGGGGGCAATTCCTGCACCCTGGGGAGTCCCTATGTCCTGGGAGGGGGTTCTTGCACCCTGGGGGGGGTCCCCATGTCCTGGGGATGGGTTGTGACACCCTGGGGGTAGGATCCTTGTGTCCTGGGGAGGGTCCCCATGCCCTTGGAGGAGTCCCTGTGCTCAGCCCTGACCCTCTGCCCCCAGGACTGTGGTGATGCCCATCGCCAACGAGTTCTCCCGGACGTGGTGCTGGTCTCGGCCGGCTTCGATGCCGTTGAGGGTCACCTCTCCCCACTCGGCGGCTACTCTGTCACTGCCAAATGTGAGTGGGGGTCCGGGGGTGTCCCGGAACTTGTTGTTCCACACCCCGCCCCACCCACCCACTCTCGTGTGTCCCCCAGGTTTCGGGCACTTGACGAAGCAGCTGATGATTGCTGGCGGGCGGCCGGGTGGTGCTGGCGCTGGAGGGGGGGCACGACCTGACGGCCATCTGTGACGCCTCGGAGGCCTGTGTCTCTGCTCTGCTCGGCCTGGAGGTACGGGGATCACCCATGATGACCCCCTCACAACCCATGGGGACGCCCCCTGCCACCTGCCAACCCCCCCCAGAGCACAAGACATTGGCCTGTGTCGTGCCTCAGTTTCCCCTGTGTTGATGGGAGGGGCTCCGGTCCCGTCCATGCTCTTGAGGCGGGGAGGGTTTAGGGGTGCTGGTGGCGGGTTTAGGGGTCTTGATGGTGTCCTGCTCCCCAGCTGGAGCCCTGGATCCATCCCTCCTGCAGCAGAAGCCAAATGTGAACGCGGTGGCCACCCTGGAGAAGGTCATCGAGATCCAGAGTGAGACCCTGCGGCCAGGGACGGGGGGCACACAGACCCTGCTGGGGTCCCCAGGGGGGGTCCCTGGAGCTGTCCCTGCCACTGGGGGCCACGGGAGGGTCCCTGGGCTGATTCTATCACGAGAGGGGTCACTGAGGGGTCCCCAGGGTTGTCCTCGCCATCAGGGGATCCTCAGTGGGTCTTTCCCTGCCATGGGGGGTCTGGGGACTGTCCGTGTCCTGGGGGGACCTGGAGGGGTCCCTGGGCCTGTTCCTGCCGGGGGGGGGGGGAGCCAGAGGGATCCCCAGGGTTGTCCCTCCCATGGAGGTGCCTAGGGCTGTCCCAGCCATGGGTGACATGGGGTCTCCTGGGATTTTCCCCCACCATGGTAGTCCCATGGTCCCTCCTAGATCGTCCCCACCATGGGGCTCCTGGGGGTTTCCCGAGGCTGTCCCTGCTGTGGGGGTCCCAGGGGAGGTCTCCAGGGCTGTCCCAGCTGTGGGTGGCACTGGGAGTCTTGTGGGACTGTCCCCACCATGACAGTCCCATGGCTGTCCCCACTGTGGGGGTCCTGGGGGTTCCTTGGGGCTCTCCTCACCATGGGGGTCCCATGGGTCCCCTCGGGGCTGTCCCCTCCATGGGGGGTCCCCAGGGCTGTCCCCTCCTTGGGGGTCCCAGGGGAGGTCCCCAGAGCTGTCCCAGCTGCAGGTGACACTGGGGGTCCCTCAGACTGTCCCTGCTATGAGGGTCCTGGGGGTCCCCCTCCGGGTTGTCCCTGCCCTGGGGGTCCTGGGGGTCCCAGGGGCCGTGGCCAGCGCTGCCGGTGCCGCAGGCGAGCACTGGGGCTCGGTGAAGCGCTTCGCGGCGGCCGTGGGCTGCTCCTTGCTGGAGGCGCAGAAGGGGGAGACGGAGGAGGCCGAGACGGTGACGGCCATGGCCCTGCTGTCCGTGGGCGCCGAGCAGGGGAGCGCCGACCCCCAGCCCAGGTACGGCCCCCGGCATCACCCCGCCTCTGCACGAGCCACGCGTGTCCGTGGGGGGATGCGTGTTCCCTTGGGCTGCGCACGGTGCCACGCGTGTCCTAGGGGGGGGGGGGGGTGATGGACATCCATCCCCCCCAAACTGCCGTGTCCCACCCCGAGAATCCCAGGGAACATGGAGGGCTGACGGGGCCGTGGCCTGGGGGGAGCTGGTGCTCGGTGCTGAGCACCGGCATCGCTTGCCTCAGTTTCCCAGCAGGACGGGCCCCGCTCAGGCTCTGCTCTTCCCCTGGCCAGGCCGGCGGAGGAGCCGATGGAGGCTGAGCCCGCGCTGTGACCCGCCGTCCCCCGGCCGAGGGATTTCTTTTTTTTTTCCGTTTCCAAAAAAGAAACACCGAGAAGAGAAGAAAAACACTCAGAAAAAAAAAAAAAATCACATGAAAAAAGAAAAAAAAAAACCACATAAAAATGGACAAAAAAAAAAAAAAGAAATGGAAGAAACCAGGAGGAAAAGCAGAAAAAAAGAGGAAAATATTTTCTTTTTCTATTAAAAAGAGGAGAAAACCACAAAAAAATGTCGTCGTCCCCCCCGCTGGACCCCGGCTCCACGCGGTGTTTGCGGTCGTGTCTCTTGTGAAGCATCGGTTCCACCAGCACCCCCCGCTCCTGCCGCCCCCCCGTCTGTCCCTCCGTCCGTCTGTCCGGTGGGTTTTCCCCATCGCTGCCCCGGCCCACCCCCCCAGCAGCTCCTCTCTTTTTTGGGGGGTTTCTCCTTTTTCTCCTTGTTTCTTTTTTTTTTCCTACTTGTTCCCTCCCCAGCTCTGGTGTCGGCCCCCGCCGTGGGAAGCGATGGGAAATATTTGTGCCTTTAATTAAGTCTTTTTTTTTTTTTTTTTTTTTAATGCCTTAATTTCCCTGTGGTTTTTTGGGGCTTTTCTCACCATTTTCTTTTTTTTTTTTCTTTTTTTTTTTTTTTTTTTTTTTTCCCTTGGCGTCCCCGTTTCAGCGGGGGACGACACGAGAGGTGGGGGCCAAGCCCCGTCCCTTTGTCACCCCGGAGTCGATGGGGTGCCACATCCCAGAGCCTTCGTTAGGATCAAACTTTGGCTGTTCCTAAAGAGAGGGGAGGAAAAAAAAGGGAAAAGAGACCAAAAAAAAAAAAAAAAAAAAAAAGGAAAAAAAAAACCACTTTATTTTCCTGTTATTTCACCAGCCGGAGGGGACTCGAAGTGATTTTTAAAAGAGAGGAAACCCCCCCCCCCAAAAAAAAAACAGAGGTATATAATTTTATTACAGATGTATTATTAATAGTATTTTTTAATGGGTGGCACCGGGTGCAGGTCTCGGGGCGGAGGGGGAGGATGGGGACAGCGCCTCGACTTTGACGTTATTCCGGAGGGGGTTTTGGGTGGGGGGGTGAGGGGGTTGTTCCCAAATTGGGGTGAATTGGCAGAGATGGGGATGAAGGTGTGTCCCCATCACCTCCCTCAGCCCTGGGGACAGCCCCACGGTGGGGGGGGGGGGCTCTGTTGGGTGGCAGTGGCAGCCTGGGACCCTCCTCACCCCTCCCCTTTCGTTGGGGGGTGGGAGTCACAACCCCCAGCGCCCCCATCCCAGGAGGGAGAAAGCCCCTCGTGTAGAAACAACCCACCTCGCGGTGGGGGGGGTGAAAGGGGTGCTGGCCCCCCGGCAGTGTGGCCGTCTTGCTTTGGGCTGGTGGTGTCCCCCCCCCCTCCCCATGTCTGTCCTCCCCCCCCCCCAGCCCTGCCTCGGTTTCTTTTCTGTCCGTCCAGCGCCCGCTCGCTCTCGATATGGTTTTCAGTTGAGTATTTTGTAAGATGTTACCGATGTTCGTCCTTGTATAAATAAAACTGTTTCTGGCAATACCCTGCGGTGCCCCACTGCGTTTGGGGGGGGGGACCAGGGGGGCCCGGGGGTGCCAGCACTTCTCTGTCCTTTCCTGTCCCCTATCTGGACCCAGTTGCTTCATGACTGCCCTGTGTGCCTCAGTTTCCCCACCTTCAGCCTCCATCTGGCCCAACATCGGAGCACAGAGCTGGACCAGCCCGGCTGTGGGGGGTCCATCGCCCCCATTACCCCCCAGCCCGGGCTCTGCCCGTGCCCCCACTTCCCCCCCCCCTTTTTGACGGACTCAGGGACGGCAGGTTGGTAACGCCACATTTATTTGGTTAGAAATGGGGTGGCCCCTCTGGCCACCACGGAACAGTGGGTGTCCTGGTGTTGGGTGGGTCCTGGCCCCTTCCCCTCCCTGCCCCAGAATGGGTAAATCGAACTGGGAGAACTGGGGCAGCTGGAAGGGGGGGCAAGGTGGGGAGGGGGGTGGAGTGGAAGCTGGTACCGTTTGTCGGTGACCCCAAGGCTGGGGCTGTCCCTACGCTGTGTGCCCAGTCCTGCTGGGCACGGGGCACCCCCAGCTGTGCCCCCCACCTGCCCCACATCGGGAGGGGGGTCCTGCTGCCCTGGGGGTGGGGGGCAGCGCTGTTAACGCAACGAGGGTTGAACAACTGGTTTGTAATCCCAAAGTGGGGGGAACAGCAAGTGCCCTCCTGGCCTGGAGCCACCGGTGATGGGCAAAGCCAGGAGGGGGGCACAGGACTCACTGGGACATGGTGGGGACCCCTACTCAGCATGGGGGGAGCCCCGTGGGCGGGTGAGGGTGAGGACGAGCCAGGGCAGGAGAGATGCCACCAGCCAGGGCCCGATGGCATACTTGAAGAAGCTGGCACCGTACCACAGGGTGACGTCTGCCGGCTGGAGAAGGCGGTGCAGACCCTGTATGACCCCCAGGGCCAGCACGGCCCCGGCCACACGCTGCCGGGGGTCCAGCCGCCGCCCCCGGGGCAGGGGGAAGGCAGCGGCCAGCCCCAGCCCCAGGGCACTGCCAGCGTCGCGGCAGACGGAGGCGAAGGGCCGGGTGTCCAGGCGCAGCCAGGCGGGGTCGGAGCATCGTTTGGTGGCCAAGCGGATGGACCTGCGAGGATGGAGGAGAGGGGTGAGCGGAGGGAAATTCGGGGGCTAACCCCATGCCAACCTAGGGGGGCAGATCCCTGGGGCAACCTGCTGGGCACTCACCAGTCGATGTCGATGCCAGCGGCGATGACCAGGTGGCGCAGGGTGAGGGAGCCGAGCAGCAGGGCCAGCGTGGTGGCGAGGAAGAAGCCCGGGGTGCGAGTGGTCGGGGTGTGAGCCTGCAGCCCCCAGCCCAGGGCTGCCCCTGGACAGCGAGGACGGGCATGCTGGGGTACTGGGACGGACTGGGGGATTCGAGGGGAGGGGGAAGGTGCCCATAACACCCTGGGCAAGGGGTGGGTGTTGGGCTCCGGGTGGAGGGACCAAATGTTCCCCCCCAGCCTCGCTCACCTGCCAGGATGCCGCCGACCACCTGATGGGGGAAGTGGGCCAGGACGAAGACCCGCGAGAGCCCCACGGCCAGCAGGAGCAGGGCGTAGGCGCCGAAGGGGCTCAGCTTCAGCGGCAGGCTGGAAGGGTAAGCAGGGTCAGCAGCGGGGAGGCAGCCATGGGGTCGGGCTTGGCACTGCCAGGCACGTCGTGCCAGGCAGGGCAGGTGAAGAAGGCAAAAAAAACCCAGCTCGGGGGGGCTTTGCAGGGGTCTCCAGGACAGCCAGAGCTGCCAAGGCAGAGCTGTGTTGCCCAGCAGCTGCCTCAATGGGAGGGGAAGCTGTCCTTCCCACCCCCTCCACAGCGATGCCCCCTGGGCAAGGGTCCCGTATCCCCTCCCTCTTCCAAAGGTGTTTTGGAGGCTTCCAAGCGCCGGCTCCTCCATCCCGGGACTCACCTCCTGGAGCGTCGGGACACCAGCACAGTCAGGGCGGTGACGAGTGGCCAGAGGGCTGCCCCCACGATCATGCAGTGGCCGGACGGGCTCCCTGCAAAGAGGAAGCACGGGACGCTCGACACGGTGGGCTGGGGGGAGCGTGCCCCGGGGGGGGTGAGTGCCTGAGGTCACTGGGATTGCTGGAGACACTGGGATCAGCTGGGGCTGCTGAGCCCAGCCCTCAGCCCCAGCCTGGTGCAGGGGGCTCAGCTCGAGGATGAGGATGAGGATGGAATGAGCCGGTGTCTGTGGACGACGGTCACCTGCCCAAAAGACCAGGCAGGGACGCGGGCTCTGCAGGCGAGGGAGGCGCTCCGCTCCCTGCCGCCGGCACTCTCCCGTGGGTTTCCTGGCCCCGGAGCTGCCTGCGCCGCGTGCGCTGTGCCAGCAGCCATGGTGCCAGCAGCCGTGGCGCCCAGCCTGCTCCCTGCCGCTCACTGACAAACGGCTTTCCCGCTTGGAGGGTCCTGCCAGCCTGGCAGCAGCCTCCAGCCGCAGTGTGCCCATCCGGACTGGCCCTCCCGGCTCCTGCAGCCCCTCCCTATGGATCCAGAACCTGCTGGAGCTGCGAGGAAAAGCTTTCGCCCGTAACTCACCCGGGCCTGTTTCGCAGGAGACCGGGAACTGGCGCAGCGCGAGCGGCTCCTTGCTGGCGAGTCCGGACTCATGGAGCCACCAGAACGGGCGCTCCCCAAACAAGAACCTGTTGGAGAGAGAAACCACAGAGCAGTGAACGGCCCGACGCCTTCACTGCCCATCCCCGTGGATCTGAGGGCTGGAGCTGGCAGCGGGAGGGGCAGGATCCCTGCCAGTTCTCACAGCTCCTGGGCTTTTTTTCTGCTGTGAGTGTCTGGAAGAAGCGTTACTGCGGCTTGAAACTCCGCGTGATTCCGGTGTGCCGCAGGCAGGGAGCGGCACGCGTCTCCGTTGTGTTTTGGCTCAGCCCTCGGGGTGCCACCAGGCGTGACGGGCACTCCGTGACTCCCGGCTCCCCTCTCACCATTTGAGGACCACGTTGAGCCACTCCGACACCAGGCCAATCCACAGCACCGACACCCCCACAGTGCGGTCAAGAAAATAGGCGAGAGGGAAGCAGATGGTGAAGATGGATTTGGGATCGGCCAGGGAGGTCACCGAGATCCAGAACTTTTCCAGCCAAGGCGGCCCGGACTGCAGCACCTCTGCAAAGTGGATGCCAGCAGTGTGCAGGGCATCCATGGTGCCACGCTGGAGGAAGAGAGGGAGAGTTAGAGCTGAAGTGTTGGCACAGCCCGTTTGCCAGGGAAGGGGTGGTGTTTCCCACGCTCAACGTGACCCCGAGGACCACCTCGGCCCGTGGTGCCATGGCTGGCACGGCTCCAGGAACCTGTTTGCCCACAAAGGACTCCCACCCCAACCTTGGCATCTCCCGGCAGCGCAGCCAGCCACGGTGCCAGGCGGCATCACCAGCTGCGTGGGGGCTGTCTGCCGGGGCCCGGCACCGGCAGGGCCCTGACCCGTGGGTGCCCCAGCGTGGGGCCATCCTGGGGGCCGCAATGTGGGGTGTGCCAGAGCCCCGGGCTTCCTGGAGTGGGCACAGGGCCTCCCCGGGGTCTCCCTGGGGCGGGCCAGGGTCTCCCTGGGGTCTCCCTGGAGTGGGCCCCGGGTCTCCCTGGGGTCTCCCTGGAGCGGGCCCGGGTCTCCCTGGGTCTCCCTGGAGCGGGCCCGGGTCTCCCTAGGGTCTCCCTGGAGCGGGCCCGGGTCTCCCTGGGGTCTCCCTGGAGTGGGCCCGGGTCTCCCTGGAGCGAGCCTGGGTCTCCCTGGGGGTCCCCCTGAAGCGGGCCTGGGCCCGGGTCTCCCTGGGGTCTCCCCGGGCCGGCCTAAGGCCTCCCTGAGCCCCGCGGGGGCTACCAGGGCCGCCCGGCGCTACCGGGGCCGCCCGCCGGGCCCGAGGGGCGCGTGTCCCGCCCCCGCTCCCTCCCCCGCCGCTCTCACCGGGCCTACTCCCGCCTACACCTCCCAGCAGCCCCCGCGGCACCGGCGGCGCAACGGGGCGTCACGAGGGACAAAAGCCGCGAGGGGGGGGAGGGGGGCGGAGCTTCGTCCCGCGGTCACCCCGCCCCTCGGCGCGCGCGCGCGGGCGCGCTGACGTCACGCCGACGCCGCGCCGACGCCGCGCGGCGGCCCCGCCCCCGCCCTGGCCCAGCCGAGCCGCGGCGGCCGCTGCGGGGCTGAGAGAAGATGGCGGCGCCGGGCGAGTACTTCAGCGTGGGCAGCCAGGTGTCGTGCCGCACCTGCCAGGAGCAGCGCCTGCAGGGCGAGGTGGTCGCCTTCGACTACCCCAGCAAGATGCTGGCGCTCAGTATCCCCTCGGCAGCGCCGCGGCGGGCGCTGCGGCCCGGGCACGGCCCGCCCGGGCCTGTGCCGCCCGCCGGGCAGCGGGTCTCTGAGGGGAGGGAGGGCGGGGGGGGTGTGTGGGGGGTGAGGAGAGGCTTTGGGGCGGGGGGAATGTGGAGGAGGGGGTGAATCTTGGTGGGGAAGGGCTCTTGGGGGGAGCGGGGAGCGCTATTGGGAGGTTCTGGGGGGGAGTGAGGAGCTCCGGAGTGGGGTTATGGGTGCGGGAGTGGGGTGCTCTATAGAGAGGTTTGGGGAGGGAATGGGGAGCGCTGTGGTGGGGTTTGGGGTGTGGGGGGGAGTGGAGTGTCCTTTGGGGAGGGAATGGGGAGTGCTGTGGTGGGGTTTGGGGTGTGAGGCGGAGTGGGGTGTCCTTTGGGGAGGGAATGGGGAGCGCTGTGGTGGTGGGGTTCGGGGGGGGAGTGGGGTGCTCTATAGAGAGGTTTGTGGAGGGAGTGGTGAGCGCTGTGGTGGGGGTAATGGATGGGGAGCGGTGTTTTGGGGTTACTGGTGGAGGGTGGGATGCCCTATTAGGGAGGTTTTGAGAGGAGTGAGGAGTGCTGTGGTGGGGTTACTGGTGGGGATCCCTCTAGTGGGGTTACTGGTGGGGAGCTCTGTAGTGGGGTTATTGGGGAAAAAGTGGGGCACCCTATAGTGAGGTTTTGGGGGGGTCAGGAGCCCTGTAGTGGGGTTAATGGGGAGTGGGGTGCACTAGAGAGAGGTTTTGAGGGGAGTGGGGCAGCCCATAGGGTGGTTTCTGCAGGAATGGGGAGCCCTTTTGTGGAGTTATTGGGAAGAAGTGGGATGCGTTATGTGAAGGGTTTGGGGGATGGAGCGAGGAGCCCTGTAGTGGGGTTTTTGGGGCCATATAGGAGGGTTCTGGAGGGGGAGTCCTATAGAGGGTTCTTGGTGGGGGTGAGTAGCTCTGTAGAGGCCTGGGGATGGGGGTCTCCTGCTGGGCTGTGGGGTTTTTAGGGGAGGCCTTGGGGGGGGGGGCGGGGACAGAGGTACCCTGCAGGCTTCAGGGAGGGTGGAAGAGTCCTAGGGGTGGATCTTGAGGGCAGGAGGAGCCCTAGGGGGTTCCTGGGAGGGGATGGGTACTTCTTTGGGGGTGTAGAGGGAGGCCTTGGAGGCAGGGTGAGATCCTGTGCAGTGGGCAGGACCTGGGGGGGGGAGGGGGGCGGTGGTTAGGGAGGATGGGGGAAAGTCTTGGAGGGGATGGGAGCCCATAGGAGGTGTCTGTAGGATGGGGGTCAGGAGACCCCAGTGGGGTCTGGAGGTGGAGGGGAGCCCTCAATGGGCCTGTGGGGGCTGAAGGGGAGACCACGGAGGCAAGGCAAGGTTCTCCGATGGTAGGGGGGGCTTAGGAGAGATTTGGGGATCCCTGAGAGGAGCCCTATGGGGCAGGCCTGGGGGGTGAGGAGAGCTGTTGGGTGTGCCAGGAGAAGTGCCCTGCGGCTGGGGAAGCGAAGGGGATGGTGGGGTTGGGGCTGCCCTGAGATCCGTGTGGAGGAGAGGTAGGAAGGCGGCACTCGGGGGGGTTAATATCTATATCTATATATTTTTGTGGACACAAGGATGTGCTTTTCTTTTTTTGGCGGGCAAATAAGGTGAAAGCAAAGAGCTTTGAGAGAACAGGAGAGGGGCCATGGAGGGTTCAGGAACGTGGATGCTGGCCCCAGGGACTGGTGTTGGAAAGGGGCTGGAGAAATGCCCAGGGTCCCTGGAGGTGGGTTTTGGAGGGAATGAGTGAGTGATGGAGGAGCTGGCAGAGAGGTTCGTGCCCAGAGGCTGGATCTGTGGGAAACGTGATGGGAAATCCCTGCTGGGTGCCCGGGCGTGATGAGGTTCTGGAGGGGGGCTGGGCACCTGTGCCAGGGTGAGCTCCTGTTGGTGCCGGTGCGATTTGGGTCAGGGAAGCTCCCTGGGCACGAGCGGAGGCTGCAGGAAGGTCTTAAATGATGTCCAACAGGTTGGCTTAGTGTGCCACGCTGCCAGTCTGCTCCGAAGAGGGCTGAGAGCTCCTGTTCCAGCTCTGCCTCCCAAAGCTGGGATGCTCCAGCTCATCCCTCCAAAGGAGGAGAGCGGAGTTCCCCGAGCATCCCTCGTTTTTTCTGCTTTATTGAAACACGTGTGCTAGGGAGGGCTTCCCCTGCGCAGCCGGGCTCGGGGGGGCCAGGAGGGGAGAAAAACTGACCTCCATGAGCATCTCTTCCGAGGAGGAGACGGTGTCAGCGCGGAGGAGGCTCTCCGTGCCATGCTCTCTGCTCCTTCCAGCAGCTCGGGGAGCGGAGGGCTCCCGACACAGCCTCCTGGGGAACAGATTGCGCAGGAATCAGTGTCAGCTCTGGAAGGGGTGGGATTTTTTTCTGGGGGTGGTGCACTAGTGTCTCATTTACGCTTTCCAGTCCTGCTGCCATCCTGACCTCAACAAACCTCGCTGCGTTCCAGGGGCTGCTCCGGAGGCGTGTGAAGGCGAGGAGGCCTTTCCCGGGGAGTGCCGGGGAGCTCCTTTTCCGTCTGCCCCAGGGAGCGCTCCTGGGGTGGCCCTGGCTTCGCTGTGGCCTGCGAGAGGAAATAGTTATGGTGTAAAAGGTGCAGATTTGAGGGGCGGTGGTTCTGGTTCACTTCCCCGTTCAGACCAGTGTTCATGGTGCCTGTGGCGAGTGGGGAAGCAGGCTGCACCGCAGCACCTCCGCACTGCTCCGGCTAGTGAGGACCGAACGGCTTTATTGGAGGAGACCACGCAGCATCCCAGGCTGTGTGTGCTCCAGGTACAGCAGTTGGCTGGAAAACTCGTGGTGTAGGCAGGAAAACCGATTCAGCATCAGCTGAGTCCAAGAAGAGGCGAGTGACGTTGTCGGGGTCTCACGGGTGACCCCATGCTTGGCTGAGTAGGGACAGGGGTGGTGGAGCAGCTCACCGAGTAGCAGATGTTCTCCTGGTTTGCTCCTGGCCAGCTCTGTGCATCAGGTCTGCAAATTTCTCTGTCTGGATTTGTTTTCCTTAACATTTTTTCCCCTCCAGAATGCCCCTCTTCCAGTGGAAAGCCTAATCACGCAGATATCCTGCTCGTAAACTTACAGTATGTTTCAGAAGTGGAAATAATTAACGACCGCACGGAAACGCCTCCTCCTTTAGCTTCCCTCAATGTTAGCAAGGTAAGGACCTGCCCTCATGGGCTCGGAGGCTCCCAGGAGGGAGGGATTCACGTGGGGAAGTCCCTGCTGGGGATGAGGTGGCTCCTAAACTTTGAGTCACCCGCTTCGCCCGCACCTTGCCGAGGGTTTAGGTGGGAATATTTGCAGTGTGCCGAGTCTCCGTGACCTGCTGCTGGGGTTTCTGTAGCGAGCTGGTCCAACACTGTGCTTTGGGATCGCTCAGCAAGGGGGCTGAGGCCTGGGAGAGGGAACTCCCAGCTTGGTTTCACCCAGGAGATGGTCCTTGCGAGGCTGGACGAGGGGCTGAGCGCCACGTTCCGCTGTGGAGCTGATCCTGTCGCTGCTCGCAGCTCCCCTGGGCGGTTTTATGCTGTGTTTGCTCCAGCATTGGCTGCAATTCCGAGCGTGGTCCTGCCGTGTAGAATTAAGCACTGGGGTGAGGCTGCGTCCTCCCATTAAAGCACTGGGAGCTCGGCAAATGGCTCTGCCCTGCGCTGACCCCCGTGCCCGCTCTGGAGGCTGCTCTGCTGTGTGCCAGCCCCCTGTGCCAGGAGGAAACGTGGATTTCTCTTCTGCCAAGTCGCTGCCTGAAACACTGACCAAGAATTTCGGTGTTGGGACCTTGGAGGTGTTTTTAGTAACGTTGAGGCTGCAGAGCACCTTTTCACTCCGGGAGGAGTCCAGTGGTCGTGGTCCTGCTGGCTCTGCGGCAGCCCCGGCGCCTCTGGCAGAGGGACGTTGGCCGGCGGGACGGAAGGGAGGATGGAGCCATTCGTAAAGGTGCAACAGGTTCTTCCCCTGACAGCAAGTGACTCCAGTTCTCAAATCAAAACCTTCTGGAGAAGATGGGCATGGCTGAAGCTGGTACTCTGCTCACCTGAGCCCGTGACGCTCCCCCGGGTGCTCTCTCCTCCGAGATCCTGGGTTAAGAATGCACTAGAGTGGTTTTGTGCTCCCGGGGATGACGCTGGATGAGGTTTGTGCTCCGGTGGGTGCTCTCTCCACCTGCAGCCCCTTCCTACGCGGATGTTGGTCATCATCAGCGACGGAAGGATTTTGGGTGGAGCTGAATGGCTGGAGAGTGGACAGGAGTGGCGAAGCGCCGATGCAGTTATTGGATTTTGAGGAGCTGCTTTTCATACGTCCTGGAAGGGGATTGGTTCTGATTCCCAGTGGTAACGCCAAAAAAAAAGGAAGATGAACTCAAGCCCTTGATGCTGGTGGGAAGCAGCAGGAGACAGCCGGGCTCCGGGGAAGCCGGGTGTGAGGTCTGGATGTGGGACTTCTCAGTTGTCACCTCCTTTTCCCACAGGGAAACCTCCTCTCCTGGCAGGCAGGCAGGCTCTGCCTGCAGGTCGGTGTCTCGTGGGTGGCACCGGCTGGGCATCGGTAGCCCCCGTGGCTCCTTCTCAGTGGATTAGCACGTTGGTGGGGGTCTCGAATGACCAAACTGCTGCAAAGGTAACGACTGGGTGTTGTAATGGCATCGAGTGACACAGCAGCCGGGTGGTGGACGGGCCTGCTGAGGAGGAAACACCCCACGTGGCTCCAGAGATTCGCTTCAGTCTTTCCCGGCGTCAAAATAATTCCTGTGGGTTTGGTGCAGGGGGAAAAAACGTGACTCGAGTCGTATCTCCAGCGGATGGGAGTTGGTGTGGTGCTGCTGGCATGGCTGTGTCACCACCTCCAGCAACGGGAGGGCTTTTCCACATTGCTCTGACCCACATCTCCTCTCCTGTGGACACGCAGGCAAGCCGGGGTCCGCTGGTGCTGCAGGGCTGGAATACAGACGAGCTGGTATTGGTCATGCTGGGAGAAGCAGGAACACTTGTGGTGCTCCGGGCGAGCCCTTGGCGCTCTGGCAGGCCCCGGAGAGCAAGCAGAGCCTGTGGATCCTCAGCCCTTCACTTCACTGCCTGGTCCTGAGCAGCGAGAAAATGTTGGGACCAGGACTCGGAGGCGAGGGGCTGGCGAGGCACTGGGAGATAATGCCGGTGCGACGGACTGCTGGCATTGGTTCGGTCGAGATATGGCTGAGCTCGAAGCTTCCCACTGCTGGCAATTGGCATGCAGGGGAGATGTCATGGAAGAGGCTGGGCCCGCGCTGGTACCTCTGGGGACACCAGCCTGCCCCGTGGGGCTGGCACCGACCGGGGACCATGGCACAGGGCCTGGCTGCATGGCAGAACCATCCGTAACTGTGCCAGGGAGAGGTCAGCTGCCTGGTTTTGGAGGGATCCCCTTGACTTGCCGCCTGGGGTACACCATGCTTGGCTCTTTGTGCCAGTCTGCTGGCACCCAGGCGGGATGGGGGGCCAGCCTGGCGGCAGGGGACCGCAGCACGGCGCTTGGCAGCCCTCGCTGACTCTTCCTGCCACATGCTGTGTTTTCCATCATTCATACGGATGTTCTCCAGCTGGAAGCAGGAGGATGAGGTCGGGCTTTGCTGGGTTCTGCTCATCCTGGGGTCTTGGAGCGCCCAATGAAGTAATGTTGGGATGGTGCCCATGCTGGCAGTGTGTGAAGGGCTGGCTCTTCATCCGCGCCTCTCCGGAGTTTCCTTCTCACGGTGGCCTCTTGTCACCCGCCTCCTCGCAGGCTGTCCCCAAAGCCTTGGTGCAGGTGGTGGAGCTGGTGGACAACTGGGTACGGTGGTCCTGGGGAGCAGCCCTGCCCAGGGGGAGCATCGGTGCGGCCCTGCAGGCGGCCGATGATTGCGTGGGTGGCTCGGATGCAGGAAAGTCACTGGGGAATGTTGCGTCCAGTCTTACAGACCAGTTTGGAAGCCTGACTGGTG
The DNA here is from genome assembly GCF_009769465.1 of Tauraco erythrolophus. Taxonomy (NCBI): domain Eukaryota; kingdom Metazoa; phylum Chordata; class Aves; order Musophagiformes; family Musophagidae; genus Tauraco; species Tauraco erythrolophus. The sequence continues at coordinate 97,663 of NW_028238638.1, read as the reverse complement.
GTTCTGGAGAGAGTAATTCCAACGTGGGAGTGAGGCGGGAGGCTTCAGAGAGACCTTGTGCTGGGGCTCAGGGAGGATCCTGTCCCCCTGTCAAGGCTTCCCTTCCTCCCCAGGAGGCTGAGGAGCACGTGGCGAGGAGCCAACTGCTGCGGCAAGCCCTGCTCGGAGCCTGGGCACGGAGAGGGGCTGCAGCGGGCTGCTCTGTCCCGTGGCCTCCATTTCAGGAGCCGGGCTGGGTGGGACGGGGCAACCTGTCCCTTCTTGGCCTTACTGGCTCCAAAAAGTGGTTCTGCTCAGCGGGAGCTCGAGCTTTTCCTACCCGGAGAGGGCTTTGGGAAACGAGGAAGCCGTCCTCGCGCAGCGTGGGGAAAGCCGGTCTGGCTTGGGGAGTGCTTGTAGGCGCGAGGCCGTTCTGGGGAGGAGGAGGAAGAGGAGGAGGAGGAGGGCCGGTGTGGGTGGCGATGCTAATAACGTGGCTCTTCCACTGCGGCAGCTCCAGCGCCACCTGCCCATCTCCTGCCTCCAGGCAGCTGCAGCATCTTCCCCTCCTGCGGCCGCGGGATTTGACATGGGGATGCCGGGATCGGGATCCCGCTCATGAGCATTGTGTGCTGCTGGAGTGACTCCCAAATAACCGATTCTGCTTTTTTTTTTTACAATAACTGCTCCGGGATGAAGTTGCTCATCCTCCTGCGTGGTCCGTACGGAGGCACTCACACCCCCCGAGCCCTAACGTGACGCTTACTCTGGGCTCGTCTTTCCCATCTGCATCCCTGAGTAAATAGTGAGCAGCAGGAAGGTGGTTTGGACCTAAAATGCAGCAATGACATCAGGAAAGGTGGAGGGGAAGGTCCCACTTGTGTGCCTGGCCCCCGGCAGCTGATTTCCAGCTTGTGCCCGGGCAGAGGGGTGTGAAAAGACCCTCTCTCTCTGTCTCCCCTCCAGCTCGCCAACAAAGCGCGGACGGAGAAGGAAGAGAAGATGAGCCAGGCGTATGCAATTAGTGCTGGTGTCTCTCTGGAGGGGCAGCAGCTCTTCCAGACTATACACAAGACGTAAGTCCCCTCACCAGTGCCACTGGTGCCTGCCGCGCTGCTGGCCAGGCGTTGCCCGTATCCCTCCATAGCCTGGCGCAGGGTTTGCGTTGCCCGCTCCCTGGGGCTCAGCACCAAACGCTGCTGATGTGTCCTGGGATGGATCCATGTGGTCCTCAGGGGCGGGTGGTGATGGCTCCTTGCCATCTTCTGGCACACGCTGGCCACATGCCAGTCCCCGTGGGCTCGCACTCCTCTTTGGTTGGGCACCCAGGAAGGAACCAGGTGGCTTCTGCCCCCGCATCCCCTCCTGGGTGAGACATGGGTCCGAGGTGGGGACAGCAGGACCACACTGGTGGCTTTTGGGGGGCTGGGGATGCGGGAGCACAGCCCAGCGCCCCGGGGGGGTGGCCATTGATCCTTTTTTTCCCTTTCCCTGCAGCATTAAGGACTGTAAATGGCAGGAGAAGAACATCGTTGTGATGGAAGAAGTCGTCATCGCCCCTCCCTACCAAGTGGAAAACTGTAAAGGCAAAGAGGGGAGCGCCCTGAGTCACGTACGCAAAATAGTGAGTACGGGTGGGGGGTCTGGGGGCTCTGGGGGGGTGTCCCACCCCACCCCACCGTGCCTGAACCCCTCTCTGTGTCCGTCCCACCCCCCTCCCCTGCGGCAGGTGGAGAAACACTTCCGAGACGTGGAAAGCCAGAAGGTAATGCAGCGTTCACAAGCACAGCAGACACAGAAGGAGACCTCCCTCTCGTCCTGAGACCCCCCGCCCCGGCGGCGGGGACCCCCCACCACCCCCCCTCACCCACTGGCGGCGCGGAGGGGGAAGGGAAGGGGGTGGGGGGGTTCAACTTTTATTTCCTTTCTGGAGCTCGGGAAGGGGGAGCTCAGCCGATTCCAAACCGTAGACTTTAAAACAAACCGAGAAAAGAGAATAATTTAAAAGCTCACGCATTACTTGACTAACAGACTTTCTTTTGTCCGCCATCCTTTTCTTTCCCACCGGCCAGTCAGACTTGGTTAGTTTTATTTTTCGACTTTTTTCCCTTTTCCTTCCCCTTTTCTAAAGGGGGGGGGGTGTCTGTCACCCCGTCACCCCCTCTCTGCCCATCCCGTAGGATCTCCAACCTCTCCAAAAATAAAAGTAACGAGCTGACTGCGGTGGCCGAACCGGGACCCTTGTGACCAGCGCGGTCTCGTTTTAATTTTGTTTGCACAGGGCAAGGCTTGAATTAGTCTTATTTTTCTTATCTTTAAATATATAAATGAATATATATTAAAATGTTCCTTAAATATTTCCTGCTTCCGGCAGTTCTCTCCGCCAGGATCGTGGCAAAAAACCCACCCCCACCCCAGCACCTCCCACCCCACCCCAGGGAGCCCCGGGGGGCGGTTGGGTGCCAGGTTTGGGGGGTGCAGCCCCCCCCGCCCCACCGCCCCCCACTTGGCACCAGGCCGGCGCCTGGGTTGGTTTTTTGTTGTTGTTGTTTTTATTTCCCCCCCCTTTTCCTTTTTTTTATTTTAAATTTTTTGCTCCTTTTTTGCTTTTTTTAAAAAGTTTTTTTCCTTTTTTTTTTTTGCCATGATCCTCCCCCCTCCCCCTTTTTTATTTTTTTTTTTAAATAAATGGATCAAAATCAAACAATTCAAGCCCTGCCTTTAGAAGAGTTAAAAATCTAAAAAAAAAAAAAAAAAATTAAAAAAAAAAAAGGAAAATTTTTTAGTATTGTTTAGCAAAAACAATAAAACCCGAAATTTTTTTAACCATCACCCGTGTCTGGCGCTCTGGGGGCGGGGCCTGCGGGAGGGGGCGGGGCTTTCCCCGCGGGGCGGGGCCTGAGGGAGGGGGCGGGGCTTCCCGCTGGCCGCGTGGGGCGCTGAACCCTCCAATAGGGGCGGGGCTTCCGGCGCGGGGCGGGACTTCCGGCGGGGCGGCCCTGGGGGGGTGATGGCGGCGGGCCGCGGGTGGCGGCGGCGGGCGCTGCGGCTGCTGACGGCGGGCGGCGGCGTCCTGCTGACCCGCTTCCCCTTCTGGCACTGCTTCAGCGGGCTGCTGCTCTGCGCCGAGCGCGCCGACGGGCGCCGGTGCGGGCCGGGGCGGGTGTGGGCCTGGAGGGGCGAGGGGCTGGGGGGGGTCGGGGGGGGGGCTGTGAGGGGCTGGGGGGGCCTGTGAGGGGCTCGGGGGAGGTCCAGAGGGGCCTGTGAGGGGCTGGGGGGGGCCCGGAGGGGGCTGAGGGGGGGCCGGGGGCGCCTGTGAGGGGCTGGGGGAGCTGGTTATGTGTGGGGGGCTCTTGGAGTCAGTGTGGAGCTGGGGGGCTGAGGGGGCTTGTTTAAGTGTGGGGCTGGGGGTAACTGGGGCAACTGGAGGGCTGAGGGAGCTTGGTAAGTGTGGGGCTCGGGGTAACTGGGGCAACAGGAGGGCTGAGGGGGCTTGGTAAGTGTGGGGCTGGGGGTAACTGGGACAACTGGGGGGGCTGGGGCAAGTGTGGGACAGCTGAGGGGCTCCTGAGGTGAATGTGGGGCTGGGGGTGGGGCAGAGGAGCAGTTGGAGGGCCTGGGGGGGGCCTGGAGGACTGTGTCGGGGTGAGGGGGTGTCTTGGAGGTGTGGGGGGAGCAGCTGGGGGGTCGGGGTGAGTGGGAGGGTTTTGGCTGGGGGTGAGTGGGGGGTTTTGGGAGGAGCAGCTGGGGGGATCTGGGGTGAGTGGGGGGGGCTGGGGATGAGTGGGGTTATTGGGGGGAGCAGCTGGGGGGTCTGGGGGCAAGCGCGGCCAGGGGTGGTGGCGGGCAGTCGGGGGTGCGGGGCTGGAGCTGCGGTGCCCCCCAGGAAGCCGGACATCCCCGTGCCCTACCTGTACGTGGACATGGGGGTGGCGGTGCTCTGCGCCAGCTTCATGTCCTTCGGCGTCAAGCGCCGCTGGTTCGCCCTGGGCGCCGCCCTGCAGCTCGCCGTGGCCACCTACGCCGCCCACGTCGGTGGCCACGTCCACTACGGCGACTGGCTGAAGGTGAGACCCCCCCCCTCCCCCCTCAGCCCCCCCCCCCAGCGGGCCCGGGGGGTGACAGCGGGCCCGCCGCAGGTACGGATGTACTCCCGGACCATCGCCATCATCGGCGGCTTCCTCATCCTGGCCAGCGGCGCCGGCGAGCTCTACCGCCAGAAGCCACGCAGCCGCTCCCTGCAGTCCACGGGGCAGGTCTTCCTTGGCATCTACCTCATCTGCCAGGTATAGGGGGGGGCACGGCGTGCTGGGGGGTGGGGGGCTGCTGTGCCCGGGGGGGGTGACAGCCACCTCCTGCCCCCCACCCTGCCGCAGGCAGGGGGGCTGGATGTGCCAAGCTTTTCCCTCCAAGGGAAAAGAGCTTTGAGTGAGCGCTACTGGTGCCACCACCGTGCCACCACGCTCCCCCCACTCCATGCCCCCTCCCCCAGCATACTCCCTGCAGCGCAGCAAGGAGGGGCTGCTGTGCCCAGTGGGGACCACAGCCACCTCCTGCCCCTCACCCTGGATCCGCCAAGCTTTGCCCTCCAAGGGCGACCAGCTTTGAGTGAGCCATGCCACCATGGTGCCACCACAGTGCCACCACGCTCCCCCCACCCCATGTTCCCCCCCCCCAGGCATACTCCCTGCAGCACAGCAAGGAGGACCGCCTGGCTTACCTGAACCACCTCCTGGGGGGTGAGCTGGCCCTGCAGCTCCTCTTCATCCTCTACGGGCTCCTGGCCCTCGCCTTCCTCTCCGGGTACTACGTGCGGGCAGCGGCGCAGGTGCTGGCGGTGCTGCTGCCCCTCGCCATCCTCCTCATCGACGGCAACATCGCCTACTGGCACGCCGCCCGCCGCGTCGAGTTCTGGAACCAGATGAAACTCATCGGGCAAAACGTCGGCATTTTCGGAGCCGTCGTCATCCTGGCTACCGACGGCTGAGCCGGCCGGACTGGGGGGGGCAAGCAGGGGGGGGGGGGGGGGGGGGGAGCGGCGAGCAGGTTTTTTTTTAAGAATCACCATATTTATTCTTTTTTTTTTTTTAATTTGTAAATATTTGATAATTTTGCCAGAGGACAGGGCAGGGGATGGAGCTGACGGGGGGGGATCCTGCCACTGTGTGGCCAGGCCCCCTCCCCACTGAGGGTCCCCCCCGCCCCCCCACCCCTGGGTGTATTTTTACTGATGAAATGAGAAATCTTTTACGTCACCCCCGGGCTGTTGCGGCTGGTGTGTGGCAGCGGGGTTGGGTGCCGCTTTGTGGGGGCTCAGGGTGGGGGGTATCTGCTTTTGGGGGTGAGCTGGCGTGCGGGGGGGGGACGATACCGGGAGTTCCCCTCCTTTCAGTGGGGAAACTGAGGCAGGGGGGGAGCGCAGGGTCCTGGGCTGGGATTTGCTGCTGGTGCCTGCCTGTCCCCATGGTCGGGGTGGGGGGGGGGGGGGCATCAGCTTGTGGTTCATGGGGGGGGGGGGGAGTGGGGGGTTCGGTTTGTGCTTTATTTGGGGGGGGCGGGGGGGGGGACTTGGTTTGTGGTGGGAGGATGTTTGGGGGGGGGCGGCGTGGTGGGACGCAGCGAGGGGCTGGCAGATCCCGGGGCCGTGCCCTCGCTGTCCCCGTCTGGCTGCGGGGGCGGATGTGTCTGTGGGTGCCCCCCCCCCCCCCCCCCCCCCCCCCTTCCCCCGCGACGGGGCAGTGGAAAAGCAAACAGGGGCTGATAAGGGCCTTCCTCCTGGGGGGGGGGACACACGCCTGGCCCCTAATGTACCTCCGGCGGAACCGGGGGCCATAAAGCGCGGGGATGCGGCAGGGCCCTGTTTGCTCTCCCTGCACCTTTCCGTGACACCCTCGGCTGGGGGGGGGGGGCGTGGGAGGGGGTCCTCACCCTCCCAGGACGCCCCCCCCCCCTTCCAAGGGGCTCCAGCGATGCACCTTCAGCCCCAGACCCTCCTTCTCCTCCCTGCCCGTGGGAGAGATGGGGGGCACACAGTGGGCACCCCTTGCCCTGTCCTCTTTGGGCCACCCCTCGCCCTGCCTGGGGAGATGGAGGGGGGGGCCTGGAGCCGGGTCCCCCCCCTCCGCGCCCCGGGGGTGGCAGAGTGGCAGAGCCATCCTGTGACCTTTGGAAAATTGCTGTTTGCTGTCACTCGGGGGAAATGGTGCAGAAAGTCCTCACCTCCCTCCTCCCCCCCCCCGCGGGGTCTGCTTTGTGCTGGGAGGGGGCTGGGGGGGGGACTGGGTGCCACCCAGCCCCTGATCCTCCCTCCCCACCTCAGCTTGGGGACATCTGCGACAATGGCACCGCTGTCTTGCCGGGTTTGGCCCTGGTGCACAGTGGTGAGATGTGGGATGGGTGATGGGTGTCCCCAGGCCACCACCCTGCGCCCCCCCCTCACTAACCCCATGCTGGGACAGAACCCCCTGTCTGGGTGCTCCTCTGCTGGGGAGGGGGCTCAGCCCCCACCGGGACGGTGCTGGATTTGGCCTCGCTGCCTCGGTTTCCCTGGCAGCACGTGGCAGGGCACTGCGGGGGGGGCATCCGCAGCCCCCATCGATCCAATTAGCCCTTCCATCGACCCCTGCCTTCGTTTGCGGGGACGTGAAAGGTGCTGGGGGGGGGGGGGGCGGCTTCCACCTCCCCACCCCCCCGGACTCCCAGGGGGCTCAGTTCCCTCCCAGGCTGGCGTGAGGCTGAGCACCGCATGGCCGGGGCAGTGTGGACCCCCCCCCGGTGCGTCCCCGGGCACCGGTGTGACACTGCGGACACGCCACGGGGACCAGTCCCCCCACTGCCGCAGGGCTGGGGACCCCCGTGGTGGCACTGCCCTGAGCTGTGCCCCCCGCCGCTGCTTGCCAGGTGATGGCCAGGTCAGGAGTGAGGAGCAGGTCCCCTCCAGCAGGGCTGGTAGCACCAGTGTGCCCACTGAGCCATGTCCCCTCCAGCCAAACCACTGGCACCCCGTGGGGTCCCCATCGAGCCGTACCCCCTCCAGCGGGGCCGGTGGCACCAGTGTCCCCACCGAGCTGTGCCCCCTCCAGCTGGGCCAGTGGCACCAGTGACTCCACCGAGCCATGTCCCCTCCAGCCAGGCTGGTGACACCAGTATGCCCACCAAGCTGTACCCCCTCTGTACCCCGGACCAGAGATGCGGCTGCTTCTGAGTGCGGGCACGCCATGTCTCTTGGGGACCCCCTTCTGTCACCTCTCCCCGTCCCAGCACCCACACGGTGGCCCCTTTCCACTGCGGTGGGGACACGGAGCCCACGCTGGCAGCACGTCCCCGCCAGGCGCCTCCGTGCCTCAATTTCCCCCCACCAAAGGCCCGGGCTGGGTGATTGTTCTTTAATGCCAAATCCATAAGGAATTAGTGTCCCCCCCCCGGCGCGGGGGGCTCGTGGCGGGGAGTGGAAAGGGCAGCTCATCCGTCCTGGAGGGCTGTGACAGCGGTCGATGGCGGTGACGGGTGCGGCGGTGGCGGCTGCGTGCCCTGCCCCGCCATCTGGGGAAACTGAGGCAGCTGCACGCCGCGTCCCTTCCCGTGCTCTGTTCCCTGAGGGTAGCTTGTGCCAGGACTGGGGGCGGCTTGTGCCAGGGCTGGGGGCCGTGTCCCATGGGCTGTGTCCCTGCCATGTCGCATGTGCCGTGTCACGGCTGTGATGTGTCCGTGTCACTGTGTGTGGCCGATGTCCCTATATGTCGCTGCCGTGTTCTGAGGCTGTCTTGGGGCTGTGCCCGTGTGTCATGGGTGTCACATCTGTGTCCGTGTGCCATGGCCATGTCCTGTGGCTGCATGTCACATCTGTGTCCGTGTGCCATGCCTATGTCCTTCATGTGCCGTGGCCATGTGCTGTGGCTGTGTGTCACATCTGTGCCCGCATGCCGTGCCCATGTGCCATGGCTGCATGTCACATCTGTGTCCTTGTGCCATGTCCATGTCCTGTGGCTGCGTGTCACATCTGTGCCCGTGTGCTGTGGCTGCATTTCACATCCGTGTTCATATGCCATGTCCATGTGCCACGGCTGTGTGTCACATCTGTGCCCGCATGCAGTGCCTGTGTGCCATGGCTGCATGCCACATCCGTGTTCGTGTGCCATATCCGTGTCCATGTGCTGTGCCCTCCTGGCATCACCATGTGCCACATGACCTGTCCGTGTCCTGTGGCTGCGTGCCCTGTCCCCGTGCCCTGTGCCCTGTCCGTGTCCCTCCTGTGTCCCCCGTACTCCATGCACGCCCCGTGCCCGCTCCCCAGCCCCTCAGGCCACCAGCCTGGGGGTCTCTGCCAAGGCACGGTGACGAGGTGCTGGCGCGTGTCCCCCGGGGCGAGTGGGTGGGGGGGCCGCGGGGTCCTGCCGTGCCCGTGGGTCGGTCACGGGTGAGGGAGGAGCCAGCGGCCCCCCTGGAGGCTATAAAACCCCGAGCGGGTGGAGAAGCCGCCGTGTCCCCGGCTCGGTGTCCCTGGCACTGCCACCCCGGCACTGTCACCTCCCGCCTCCTCTGCTGTGAGTGCGGGGACAGCCTGGGCACGGGGCTGGGGTTTTGGGGGGGGTCCTATGGAGGGGAGGTGTCCCTTGGGGATGCTGGGACACCTTGGAGGGAGACGATCCCTTGGGGACATGGGGGGGGGGGGGTCCCTGGAGGGGAGGTGTCCCTTGGGAGGGGTTTGGGGGGGGGAGATGTCCCTTGGGGAGGCTCGGGGGGTGGTGGTGGATGTCTCTGGGTGGAGATGTCCCCTTTGGGAGATGGGGGGGTCTCTGGGGTCCGTGGGAGGGATGTGTCCCCTTGGGGATTTGCGGGGGGTGTCCCTGGGAGGGAGATGGCCCCTGGGGACATCAGGAGGGTGTTGGGGGTCCTGGGAAGGGAGATGGCCCCTGGGGACATCGGGGGGCTGTTGAGGGGTCCCTGGAGGGAAGATGTGCCCTGGGAGGAGTTGGGGTCCCGGGCAGGGGAGGGGGACATCCCCTTGGGGAGCACCCCTGGGAGTGCGATGTCCCCACAGGGGTCGGGGTCCTTGGGGTGAGACGTCTCTGTGGGCTCGGGGGGACACGGGGGCTTTGGTGGGGGGCAGAGCTGCTCTGGGCCGGGCCGGGGGTCCCCCAGGGTGGCAGGGGTGCCACACACGCGGCTGAGGCTGCCCCGTCCCCCTCCCCACGCAGATGGTGACGTCCCCAAGGCCGTGGCGCGTGCTGGCAGCCCTGGCCCTCTGTGCCCTGCTGTGCCTGGGCACGCTGGCAGCCGCCTACCCCCCGAAACCCGAGAGTCCCGGGGACGACGCGTCCCCCGAGGAGATGGCGCGGTACCTGTCGGCCCTTCGCCACTACATCAACCTGGTGACGCGGCAGAGGTGAGCACGGGCGGGCATGAACACGCGTGTGCAAGCCCCTTTCACACGCGTGAGCGCCTTTACACATGCAAGCCCCTTTGCACATGCAAGCCCTTTTGCATGTGTGAGCCCTTTGCACACGCGAGACCCTTTGCACGAGCCCCTTTGCACGTTCAAGCCCCTTTGCACACACGAGCCCCTTTGCACGTGCAAGCCCCTTCGCACATGTTTGCCCCTTTGCACACGCGAGCCCATTTGTAGGCGCAGGAGTGTTCCCACATTCCTGCTCACACCTGCCCTTCGGCACACCCGTGTGCTCTGTTGCACGCACCCGGCGCTTTCCGTTCGCACGCCTGCACGCGCCCCTTTGCACACTCCCACCTGCACGCTCGTGAGGTCCCGTTTGCACGCCCACGTGCTCGGTGTCCCGCAGGTACGGCAAACGCGCCGGCCCCGAGGCCCTGGTGTCCGAGCTGCTCCTGGGGGGCGGCAGCGACAGGTCACGGTGAGTGTCCCCCCGGGGACAGGGGCTGCACCCTCTCCTGCACCCTGGGGTGGGGGTCGCGGGATAGATTGGGGTCCCAGGGGTAGGTTGGGGTCCCGGGGGGGGTGCTGGGGGTCTCGTCTCCCCTTTTTCTCACGCCAGCTCTTCCCCGCAGGGACGACGATGACTCCGCGTGGTGACCGGCTCCCCCGGCACCCCCGTCCCCCGAATCCTCCCCATCTCTCCCGGGCTCCCTAAGGGACCCGGGGCTCCGCTGCAGGGTGGGCTCTGCCCCTCCCACCAAGAGGGCCGGGGACCCCCAAAGCCCGGCCCGGGGGTGTCCTGCCGGGGGGGACCCTCACCCCGTCCCCTCCCCAGTGCTGTCCAGGGGGTCCCAGTGCCATCCCTACGTGCCCCCATCAGACACAATAAAGAGCACGATTGTGGGCACCTGTGTGGGCTGTGTGTGCCGGAGGGGGGGGCGGGACGGACACAGGGAGGGGTGGAAGGGGGATGGAGGAGAGATGGAGGGGTGCAAGGGAGGATGCAGGGGGGATGCAGGGTTGCAGGGGGGATGGAGGGAGGGGTACAGGGAAGATGGAGGGGGGCAGGGGCAGGGCAGGAGGGATGGGGGGTTGCAGGGGGGATGGAGGGGCATGGGGAGGATGGAGGGGCACAGGGGAGGATGCAGGGGAGATGGAGGTGTGCAAGGGGGATGAAGGGGTGCAAGGGAGGATGCAGGAGGGATGGAGGGGTACAGGGGAGATGGAGAGGTGCAAGGGAGGATGCAGGGATGATGGGGTGCAGGGGGGATGGAGGGGGTTGAGGCTGGGCAAAGGGATAAGGGGCAGAGGGACCCACTGAGGCGCAAGGGTGGAGGGATGGGGGCGGGGGGGGCAAAGCGTCGGTGGGGGGAGTAGATGGAGGTGTGGAACGGGGGGAGGGATGGAGGGTTTAGGAGGGGGATGGGGAAGGATGGGAGTGGGGGGGGCTGGGGCAGACGGCGTTTGGATACTGGGGTGCACTGGGTGCAGGGGAGATACACCATCAGATGTTGGGGTGCACAGGGAGCGAGGTGCACTGACGCTGGGTGCTGGGGTGCACCGGGTGTGACGGGCACACTGGGCCTGGCTGTCGGGGTGCACGGGGTGCACTGGGTGCAGGGCAGATACACCATCAGGTGTTGGGGTGCACAGGGAGCGAGGTGCACTGACGCTGGGTGCTGGGGTGCACCGGGTGTGACGGGCACACTGGGCCTGGGTGTCGGGGTGCACGGGGTGCCCTGGGTGCAGGGCAGATACACCATCAGGTGTTGGGGTGCACAGGGAGCGAGGTGCACTGACGCTGGGTGCTGGGGTGCACCGGGTGTGACGGGCACACTGGGCCTGGGTGTCGGGGTGCACGGGGTGCCCTGGGTGCAGCAATGGTGCGGGTGGGGGCTGCAACAGTGTTGGGATTCATGGGGTACAGGGATACGTCAGTGGTGGGTGCTGGGGTGCACTGGGTGTGGGGGTGCAGGGTGCACTGGTGTTGAGTTCTGGGATGCACCCAGTGCCCTGGCTGTGGGGGTGCCCTGGCTATGGGGGTGCCCATGGTGGGAGCAGGGGGACAGCCCTGTCCCTGGGAACGGCCCCAGCTCCTCCCGTCCCCCCTCGTCCCTCTGTCCCTCTGTCCGTCCATCCCACCCCTCACCCCAACATCGCACCCATCACCCACCCAACCCCCCCATCCATCCATCTGCTCTTCCAGCGTCCTTCTGTCCCACTCCCCATCCCTCTGTCCCTCTGTCCCGCTGCCCCCCCTCCCGCCATCATCCAGCCCCCACCCTTGCGCCCCACCAGCCTCCCTCAGCTGCCCCCCCTCTGTCCCCACACCCGTCCCTCGCTCCATCCGTAGGGACACGATGCTCTGGGGACAGACACTGGACACCCGGATCCGTGTCCCCGGCACTGCCGGGAGCCCCCCCAGCCCGGGGTCAAACATTAACCAGGGCTGTGCGAGGGGCCAGGTGTCCCTGTCCCCCCCCCTTCCCCGACGGCCCCTGACCCCCCTCTGGCCCCTGGCCCCCCCCTTGGCCGCGTGGCCACAGGTGCTGCGTGGCAGGTGACATCAGCGAGGGGGACAGGGGGGATATAAGGGCCAGTGCCGCGGTGGCAGCGGTGTCACTGAGGGACTGGGGAGTTGGTGGCAGCGTCCCCCCATCTCGCCGTGTCCCCCCATCTCACCGTGTCCTCGTGCCACCGCTCGTGGAAGCAGGTAAGTGGGGCCGGGGCCTTGTGCCCATGGAGGGATGGGGCTGGGGGTGTGGGTGGGGGTGCAGGTGTGCAAGGGTGTGCAAGAGTGTGCAAGGGTGTGCAGCAGGCCAGCGAGTGCAGTGCATGCCGAGCGGGGTGTGCACGTGTGTGTGAATGGGGGCTGCACGTGTGTGTGCAAGGCTGAGCGCGTGCATCTGCACGTAGGGGTGTGAAACGGGCTGTGCACACACGTGCGTGTGCGCTTGAGGGTGAGCTGGGGCTGCGTGCAGCTTTTTTGTGCGCCCTGGGAGCGGGGAGAGCACGTTTGTGTGCACTGACACGCGTGCTGTGGGAGTGGGGGTTCTGTGCACGTGTGTGTGCACACTTGGAGACGAGACGAGTGTGTGTGAGTGTGCAAAGCTGTGTGTACACATCTCCGTGTGCACGTGCACGCCCTCAGGAGCAGCGGTTTGGTGTGTGTGCCTGGGTGTGTGCAGAGCGGTGCATGCTCTAAGTCAGGAGTGTGTGCACACGCCAGGTATGTTTGCACGTACGGGTGTGCGCAGCTGGGCGGTGTGCAAGCATGTGTGCGTGCATGTGTGTGAGCATATGTGTGTGCATCTGGGTATGCATGTGTGCGTGTATGTGTGCTTGCACATGTGCATGCATGTATGTGAGCATGTGCGCATGCATGCGTGCATGTGTTCATGCATGTATGTAGCATGTGTGCATGCATGTTAGCATGTGTGTGTGCACGTATGTGTGTGTGCATGTGAGTGTGCACATGTGCGTGCAGCACGGTGCCCTCAGCGCAGCCTGAGGCCGGCGTGTGGTGCAGCCATGGCTCCCCGCTGGCCCTCCCTGCTGCTCCTCGCCTGCGCCCTGGCACTGCTGGCCGGGCACCCTGGCACTGCGGGCCCCGCGCAGCCCACCTACCCCGGGGACGACGCGCCTGTCGAGGACCTCGTCCGCTTCTACAACGACCTCCAGCAGTACCTCAACGTGGTCACGCGGCACCGGTGAGCGGTGGGGCGGTGGCAGGGACGCGGCTGCGGGACCCCTGCGACGCGCTGCCCCGCTGCAACGTGCTCCCTGTTGCAACTTACTCCCTGTAGCAATGCGCTGCCCCGTTGCAGTGTGCTCCCCATTGCAACTCACTCCCTGTTGCACAGCGCTGCCTGTTGCAATGTTTACCTGCTGCAACCAGATCTTTGTCGCAGCGCGCTCCCCGTTGCAGCGCGCTCCCCGTTGCAGCATGCTCCCCGTTGCAGCATGCTCCTTATTGCAGCACATTGCCTGTTGCAACGTGCTGTCCTGCTGCAGCCAGCTCCCTTCTGCAACGAGCTCCCCCGTTGCAGCACACTGCTGCACCACGCTGCCTCGCTGCAACCTGCCTAACTGCTGCAACCGGCTCCCTGTTGCAATGCCGTTCCCGCTGCAACGCGCTCCCTGCTGCAACCTGCTCCCGTGGCCACGCGCTCCCGACTGCAACGCGTTCCCCGTTGCAACACGCTGCTCCCTTGCAACCTGCTCCCTTGCTGCGCGCTCTGCTCGCCGCAGCCGGCTCCCCCGTTGCAACGTGCTCCCCGTTGCTGCACGCTCCCCGTTGCATGGCACTGCCCCCCAGTAACGTGCTCCCCCGTCGCAGGTACGGCAAGCGGTCGGGCGGCCGGGTGCTGTGCGAGGAGCCCTTCGGCGCCGCGGGGTGCTGAGCCCCCAGGTGAGGGGTCACGGTGGGGGGGGGGGTCTGCGCAGCAGTGGAGATGGGGGGGGACAGAGCTGGATGCTGGGTGAACTCCCCCAGCACCACCCGTGCCTCAGTTTCCCCAATGGGCACTATCCTGGGTGGAGGCAGGGGAGTGCCAGGATGGGGGACACGGGGTTGGGGGGGCTCTGGGGGGGGCACCACAGGGTGCTGACCCCCTCTCATTGCAGGTCATCGCTGGGGCCGAGTGGGTGAAGAGGAGCCCGGTGGGGTGCAGCCCCCACGGCCCCCACAGCCCCCACAGCACCCGTAGCACCCACAGCACCCGTCACCCCAGGACTGGACTGACCCCCCCACAATAAACCCCCTTGCAGCCATCTCCTGCCTCTGCCTGCTTGGGGGGACAGGGCATCTGGGGGGCACTGGGGCTGGGGGTGCTGGTACTGGGGACACTGGGCACCCTGGGCCTGGCTGCACTGGGGACACTGGTGCCAGGACGTGACGTGGGGGTGCCCCATTGTGTGGGTGTCGGTGCCGGCACTGAGGGTTCCCCCATCACCACGGGGCACAACGTGGGACTGGGGGGGGGGGGGGCGTATGGAGTCCTCGTGCGTGTGCAAACACCTGTGGTGCGCTCGCACCCATGCACACGCGTGTGCGAGCACACGCCACGCGCCCGAGAGTGCCCGAGCGTGCCTGGCCACCACACGCCTGCGCGACTGTCTCCGTCTGTGTCCCGGTCGGTGCCAGTCACGCGTGCCCGGCCGTGCCCGCAGCCCTGCCAAGATGCCGGCGGCCGCCCCCAGCTCTGCCACCGGTGAGCATTCACCAGGCCTGGGCTCGCACGCGCATGGGCACACGCGTGTGCAAGCACACTCTGGGTGGGTGCGTGCGTGCAGGTGCGGGGTGAGGGGGGTGGCTCGTGTTGGGGGCTACAGGGTGCGTGTGCCACGGGGTGCGCACACGCGTGTGCACGGGGCACGCTCAGGCCTGGCGCCACGCGTGTGCAAGGGGGCGGGGCGTGCGCGGGCGGGCACTGCGGGGGGCGGGGCGGGCGCCGCGCGGGTGGGCACCTGCGCGCGTGGGCGTCGGCGCGTGCAGGTGCGTGTGCCCGCCAGCGGGGCGCGGTCCCTTTAAATTCGCCCCCCGTCCCCCCCCCCCCCCCCCCTCCGCGCGGTGCTCCCCAGCAGCCACCCCCCCCCCCCCTTCGGCTGCCATGGCAACCGCGCTGGCCTGCGCCCCCCGCCCGCCCCCTTAAAGGGGCCGAGCCCCCGCGGTTCCCTCTCCCCGAGCCGCGGGAGGCTGCGGGGCCGCGCCCGGGGGGGGCTCCCACGGGTGAGTGCGGGTGTGCACGCGCGGGGGGGGGGTGTGGGGGGAGTGTGTGCACAGGGCGTGGGCTCGTGGGTTTGCACGCGAGCGTGAGCACGCACGGGTGTGAGCGCGCACGGGGAACGCGCGTGTCAGCGTGTGTGCACGCGTGGGCGCACCGTGCGCGCGCGCGGCTCCACGCGCGTGTGTCAGCGTGCCCCCGCGGGGGGGGGGGGGGGAAGGGGGGGTGTGCGGCGCGCTCAGCGTCGCGCGTGCTGACACGCGCGTGTGCACGCGGGTCCGCGTGCGTGCACGAGCGCGCGGGCGTGCGCTCACACGAGCGTGAGCGCGCAGGGGTGCGTCGGCGTGCACCGGGGGCACGCGCCCGGCCGCGGGTGTGCAAGCCGTTTGCACGCCGACGTGGCGTGACCGTAGCTGGAAGGGAGGGGGGGGGGTCTCGTGTACACGCGTGTGCAAGGCCGGGGGCGGGGGGGCGCGGGGGGGGCCGCGGTACCCGGATCTGGGGGGGGGGGGGGCGGGGGGAGGCCCGGCTCTGCCGCCCGCAGCCATGAGCGGCCCCGGCGGTGGGGCCCCGCCGCCCGCCCCCGCCAGCGCCCCGCTGGGCCCCCGAGGTAGGGGGGGGCACGGGGGGGGCAGGGACCCGGGGCGGGGGGGGGTGATGCCACGCAGGGGGCTGGCGTGGGCAGGGGGTGTTTGGGGATGGGGGGTGTGTGGGGGGTGAGATGGAGGATGGGAGATGGGGGGTGGGGGGGGGTCTCTTGCGTCATGCCGTGACCCCCCCAGGGGTGGGGGGTGTCTGTCGGGATTGCACCCCCTCTCCCCGGCTCCATCGCGAGCATCCCCCGCCATTGCAGCGCAGCCTCTGCTCGCCGCGGCTCCCGGCTGCACCGCGGCCGTGCGAACCCCCCCGCCCCGATTGCATCGCAACCCCCCCGCCATTGCATTGCAACCCCCTCCAGTTGCGTTTCAACCCCTTCCATTGCATTGCACCCCCCCCTCAGTTGCAGCTCAACCCCCTCCCAGTTGCATTGCAGCCCCGCCCCAGTTGCATTGCAACCCCCCCCAATTGCATTGCGACCCCCCTCAGTTGCAGTTCAACCCCCCCCCCCAATTGCATTGCACCCCCCAGCTCTAGTGCAACACCCACATTTCCACATTTGCATTGCGACCGCCCCCCCCCCCCCGTTGCCCTGCACCCCCCCCGGCTGTGTTGCACCCCCCTATGTGCATGGCTCAGCGCCCCACCTCCCCCCCCCCGATTTCCAGTGCGACCACCTGGCTGCTGCATGTACTGGGTGTGGGGAACACCCTCCCTCTGGGGGGGCTTTTGGGGGGGATTCAACCCCCCCCCCATCGCCAGGGCAGCCCCCCCAGAGTGCTGATTTTAGGCGGGGGCTCTCTGTGGTCCCCAGCGCAGGGACTGGGGGTGCAGCGCACCTCCCTGCAGGTCCGGGGGGGGCTGGAGGTGGGGGGCAGCAGGTCCGTGTGGAGGTGGGCTCTTTGCACTGGGACAGAGTGGGGAAACTGAGGCACCGGGGGGGCTGCGTCTGACTTTCACCCACATTGCTGCTCTCTCCTGCTCCGACACCCCCCCGTGTGTCCCCCGCCGTGTCCCCGCGCCCCCCCAGCCATGCAGCAGGTCCTGGACAACCTGATGGGGCTCCCCGGCCCCCCGGGTGCCGCCGACCTGGACCTCATCTTCCTCCGCGGCATCATGGAGAGCCCCATCGTGAGGTCCTTGGCCAAGGTACCGCGGGGAGGGGGGGGCACCGCATCCCCCACCCCATCCCCTGGCTGTGGGGGGCCACGATTGAGGCACGGGGAGCAAGTGGGAGCACGGGGGGGGGTGGACACCTGCACATGTGTGCTCGTGTGGCGGGAGATGCACACGTGCGTGGATGCACGTGTGCATGTGTGTACATGCGTGTGTGTATGTGTGCATGGATGCGTGTACGTGTGTTTGCAGACGTGGATATATGCTCACACGTATGTGTGCGTACAGGGAGGTGTCTGCGCATGTTTGCACATACGTGTGCATGCACATGTATGGATGCACGTGTATATGCAGACATGGATTTATGCTCGTGTGTGTGTACAGGGAGGTGAATGCATGTTTGCACATGCGAGTATGCATGTGCGTGTTAGTATGCATGTGTGTATGCAGAAATGGATACATGCTTGCACGTGTGTGTGCATACAGGGAGGGGTCTGTCCATGTTTGTATGTATGTGTGTGCACGCACATACGTGTGCATGCACATGTATGTATGTGCGTGGATGCATACATATGTGAGCATGCATGGATGCACAGTTGCACGCAGGTGTGCATGCGTGAATGTACGCTTGCACCGGCGTGTGTGCGTGCAGGGAGGTGTGTGCACATATTTGCACATATGTGTGTGAGCACACGTGGAAGTGAGCGTGCATGTTTGCACGTGCGTGTGTGCACACCCATGGCTGCCATGTTTCAGGGCGAGGGAGGGCCATGTGCGGGGTGGGGGAGGGTGCTGGGTGTGCATGGCTGGGGGCGTGGGTGGTGGTGTGCAAGCTTGTGTGCGTGTGCACGTGCGTGTGTGCACGTGTGCGTGTGCATGTGCGTGTCCCCCGCTGGCTGTGCTGGTGCGCATGGCTGGCCCCACGCCCTGCCTCTTCACCAGTACGTGTGTGTGTGTATTTGCACGTGCACCCAGGTGTGCAATAGCACACGCGTGCACCCGTCGGTGTGGTGATGTGCATGCGAGGGCGTGTGCACACATGCACAAGGAGGATGCGCCTGTGTGTGCGTCCTGTAGGGCAGGTTTGCACGTGAGCGTGCACACCAGGCACTGCCTGTGTGCAAAGGGCACGTGTGCATGTGTGTGCGTGCGTGTGCGCACGGGGATGATTCAGGGGCTCCCCCACAGTGCGCCGTGCACCCCCGCAGCGGGCGCAGCTGCCAGGGGTACGATCGGGTGGGTGAGCGGGTGCGGGGGGTCCCTAATCCGCCCCCCCCACCCCCACCCCAGGCCCACGAGCGGCTGGAGGAGACGAAGCTGGAGGCGGTGAGGGGGGACAACGTGGAGCTGGTGCAGGAGATCCTGGGTGACATCGGGCCCCTGGCACGGCAGGACGGGGCGGCCGCCGAGCTGGCACGCATCCTGCGCGAGCCCCACTTCCAGGTGCGGCGTGCGGGGTCCGCGCGTGCGAGGGCGCGTGGGAGGCGGGTGCGATGCCCACCTGCCCCCTGCCCCGCAGTCCCTACTGGAGACCCACGACTCGGTGGCCTCCAAGAGCTACGAGACGCCCCCCCCCCAGCCCCGCGCTGGACGTGGCCTTCAGCAGCCAGCCTGTGCCCCCTGATGCCGTGCGCATGGTGGGCATCCGCAAGACGGCTGGCGAGAACCTGGTGAGCCCGAGCCTGGGGTGCTGCGGGATGCTGGGGGTGTCGGGGGGTGCTGGGGGTGTTACGGGGTGCTGGGGATGCTGGGGGCATCATGGGGTGCTGGGGGCATCATGGGGTGCTGGGGGCATCATAGGTTGCTGGGATGTTGGGCGTAGGGTGCTGTGGGCATTGCAGGGTCCTCAGGGTGTCGTAGGGTGCTGGGTTGTTAAGGGGTGCGCTGTGGGTATTATGGGATACTGGGGTGTTGCAGGGCGTTGAGGGGTGCTGGAGGGCATTGTAGGGTGCTGGGGGGCATTGCTGGGTGCTAGGGGTATTGCAGGGTGTTGAGGGCATTACGGGGTGCTTTGGGCATTACAGGGTGCTGGGAGCATTGTAGGGTTCGGGGGGGCATTGCTGGGTGCTAGGGGTATTGCAGGGTGCTGTGGGCATAATGGGGTGCTGGGGGCGTTGAGGGGTGCCAGGGGCATCGCGGGGTGCCTGGAGGGTGCTGGGCAGGTGCCGTGTGCCATCGCAGCAGGGCTGACGCGGGGCTGTGGCACCCGAGGGGGTGACGTTCCGGGTGGAGCGGGGGGAGCTGGTCATCGCCCGCATCCTGCACGGGGGGATGGTGGCACAGCAGGGGCTGCTGCACGTGGGCGACGTCATCCGCGAGGTGAACGGGCGGGAGGTGGGCAGCGACCCCCGGGCGCTGCAGGACACCCTGCGCCACGCCAGCGGCAGCGTCGTCCTCAAGATCCTGCCCAGCTACCAGGAGCCCCACCCGCCCCGCCAGGTACCACCCTGTGCCCCACCCTGTGCCCCTCCTTGTTCTGACCCCCCGCACCCCACATCTGTGTCCCACGGCTCCCTCTTCCCCTGCCCACGGCGCCATCTCTGTGTCCCCACGGCCAGGTTGTCCCTGTGCCACCCTGCCAACTCCCCCCGCTCATGTGCCCCATGTCCCTGTGCCCATTTGCCACGTGTCCCCTGTCCCCTTGCCATGTGCCACATCTCCCCGTGAGCCCCACAGCCTCCTGGACCCCATGTCCCCATGTCCCCCACGGCCCCTGGGACCCCATGTCCCCCTGTCCCCCCGCACACCGGCAGGGACTTGCCCCGTGCCCACATGCCCCATGACTGGCAGAACCCCGCTGTCCCCCCAGCACTGGGGAGGGCACCCAGCTGCGGTGGCACCTGCCCTATCCCTGTGCCCACAGCAGGACCCGGGTGGCAAAGGGTCCCCTGCCCCCCCCCCGCACCCCACCCCGTGCCATCCCGGCGCCTGCCGTCACCCGGACTCCGCAGGGACAAAGCAGCGCTGTCATCGCGTCCCCTGGCACCGTGTGTCCCCGCGCCACCCTACTGCTGCCAGCTCCGGCCGGGGGTCCCCGTGTGCAGGCACACGCGTGTGTAGCGCAGCGTGTGCGTGCGCGGCCGCCCTCGCACGCTCCCCGCACGCATGTGTGCCATCATCGGTGCAACGGTGGCGGCGCTGGGCGCGTGCGCGTGCCTGTGCGCGGCCGTGGGGCTGTGCGTGGGCGCTGCCGTGGGTGCCCTGTGGGGCGCCGCGGCGGCCGCCGCTGCCGCCTGCGTGTGTGCGGGTGCCGCACGCGCTTGGCTGCGCCGGGCGGCGGCAGGGCACCAGGGCCGGGGGGGCACCTAGTGGGGTGCACACGCGTGTGCGTGCCTGTGCCCGTGGCCTGGCGCCTGCATATCCCACTGGTGCGCTGGGGAAACTGAGGCACGGGCTGGTGGCGTCTGGGCGACGCAGAGCTGGGGGGAACCCAGGTGCCCGGTGGCCACCTCTGACCCCCTGCTGACCCCCCCTCGGTCCCCAGGTGTTTGTCAAGTGCCACTTCGACTACGACCCGGCCACCGACAGCCTCATCCCCTGCAAGGAGGCCGGGCTCAAGTTCACGGCCGGTGACCTGCTGCAGATCGTCAACCAGGACGACCCCAACTGGTGGCAGGTCGGGTGGGGTCCCGGATGGGGTGGGGGAGGGGGGTCCTGGCCCTTTGCACCCCTCCTGGGGGTCACCCTGGCAGCTGGGGTCTGTAGAGGGTCAGGAGGGTCCTTGAAGGTGGGGAGGGTGCCTGGAAACTGGGAGGGGTCCCTGAGGCTGGGGGGGTCCTTGGGAGATGGGAGAGACACTGGGCTGGGAGGGGGTCCCTGGGGCTGGGGAGGACACTGGGAGATGGGGGGGGGGTCCTGGGAGATGGGGGAGTCCCTGGGGCTGGGAGGGGTCCCTGGGAGATGGGAGATTCCCTGGAAGATGGGGGGGGGTCCCTGGGAGATGGGGAGCATCCCTGGGGGGTGGGGGGGTCCCTGGGGCTGGGAGGGGTCCTTGGAGCTGGAGGGGCCTCTGGGGCTGGGGGGGACACACTGAGAGCCGGGGAGGGTTCCCTGTGGGGCTGGGGGGTTCCCTGTGGGGCTGAGGGGTCCCCACGGGGCCGGGGTCCCCATGTGTGGCGCTGCCCCCCAAGGCGTGCCACGTGGAGGGGGGCAGCGCGGGGCTGGTGCCCAGCCAGCTGCTGGAGGAGAAGCGCAAAGCCTTTGTCAAGCGGGACGCGGAGGTGGCCCCCACGGCGGGTACGGAGCCCTTGGCCCTCGGTGGGGACGTGGCCCTGGAAGTGGGGGGAGGATGGGCGGTCACCCCCCGAGGGCGAGCACGGCGGGTCCCCTGCACCCTATGGCAGTGTCACCATCACCCCATCGTGATGTCCCCATCCCTGTGGCACTGTCCCTGCAGCAGGTCCCCAAGTCCCAGGGTGATGTCCCCGTGCCCATGACACTGCCCGTGTGTCTGGTCCCAGCTCCCCTGGCACTGTCCCCATGCCATGGCACCGTCCCTGTGCCACGGCACCGTCCCTGTCCCCGTCCCCAGCTCAGCCAGCCCCGTGCCCTCGGCAGGGGCTCTGTGTGGCAGCCTCAGCGGCAAGAGGAAGAAGAGGATGATGTACCTGACGACAAAGAACGCTGGTGAGTGTCCCCTCAGGGAAGAGGGGGACAGTCTCTAGATGGGCTCACAGTGGCATCTCGCGGGACAGTGTGCCCTGGGGTCCCCATGGCACCCAGCCTGGGGTCCTGCTGTGGGTGACAGCCCCATCCCTCGCCCAGAGTTCGACCGGCACGAGCTGCTGATCTACGAGGAGGTGGCACGCATGCCGCCCTTCCGCCGGAAAACCCTGGTGCTGATCGGTGCCCAGGGCGTGGGGCGTCGCAGCCTCAAGAACAAGCTCATCATGTCGGACCAGACGCGCTACGGCACCACCATCCCCTGTGAGTGTCCCTGTGTCCCCACCCCAGCATCCATGTCGCCCAGCAGCATCCATGTCCCCACCAGTATCCCTGTCCCCTGCCGGCATCCATGTCCCTGCCAGCATCCATGTCCACACCCCAATCCCTGTACCCCACCAGCATCCATGTCGTCGCCAGTATCCCTGTTCCCCACCAGTATCCCCGTCCCCTACCAGCATCCCTATCGCCCAGCAATATCCATGTCCCCACCAGTATCCATGTCCCCCACCACGATCTCCATCCCCCATGAGCATCCCTGTCCCCATCCCCACCCAACGTGACCAGTGCCGTGGTACCGCACCCCGTGTGCGTGGGCGCACCATGGCAGCCCAGTGGCTGCCCCTGCTGGCTGTAGGTGCCCCCCACCCCAGAGTGGGGACCCCTGGGGCGGGCGGGTGACGCTGGGACATGCTGGGGCAGACACGTCGCGGAAGCCGAAGGAGAGCGAGAAGGACGGGCACGGGTACCGCTTCGTGTCGCGGGGGGAGATGGAGGCGGACATCAAGGCGGGCCGGTACCTGGAGCACGGCGAGTACGAGGGGAACCTCTACGGCACCCGGATCGACTCCATCCGCGCCGTGGTGGAGGCTGGCAAGATGTGCATCCTGGACGTCAACCCCCAGGTAGGGGACCCGGGGTGGGTGGGACACACACACACACATGCTAAGGGGGTGCTGGGGGCTGCCCCCGGCGCTCAGCGCCGTCCCCTCCCGCCCAGGCAGTGAAGGTGCTGAGAACGGCGGAATTCGTGCCATACGTGGTCTTCATCGAAGCCCCCGGCCCCGAAACGCTGCGGGCCATGAACCGGGCGGCGCTGGAGAGCGGTGTGGCCACCAAACAGCTCACGGTGCGTGTGTGTTCCCCCCCCCCCCGACATCCTCATCCCCGGGGGAAGGCTGAGGGAGCGACGGGGGAAACTGAGGCAGGGTGTGCGTGGGGCAGGAGGCCGATGCCAGGCGGACGGTGGAGGAGAGCGGCCGGATCCAGCGCGGTTACGGCCACTACTTCGACCTCAGCCTGACCAACGACGACCTGGAGCGCACCTTCGGGCGGCTGCGGGACGCCATGGAGCGCCTGCGTGCCCAGCCCCAGTGGGTGCCCGTCAGCTGGGTCTACTAGTGCCCCCCCAACACCCTGGGGGGGTCCCCACCACCCTCCCGCCCCCCGATCCAGCCCAACCAGGGCAGGTGTGCCCGTGCTGTCTCACTCACTGGTGTGATGAGCTTGCAGGGCTCAGTGCCGGGGAGGGGGAGGCGGGGGGCTGGGTCGCTGCAGAACCACCCCCCCTCAAGCCTGGTCCCTCTGTCTCCCTCCTACCCAGCCCCAGATTTATAGGGGGGGGGGGGGGGGGGGCGGGCCAGAAAGGACTGGTGGGGTCTCTCATGGTGGGGACAGACCCCCCTACCGTGCCCAGTACCCACACAGCTGTTCACTGCCAAAACCTCGCCCCCTCCCTGTGTTATCCCGGGGGACTGTGCCCCCCCCCCCATCCCCCCCATCATCAACCGAGGTTGCTGCGAGCTGGGGGGCAGGGGGAGGATGGGGGGGTCCCCCTCGCACTACACAGCTCTGGCCCTTTGTCACCCTGTGCCTCAGTTTCCCCATGGGCAGCCCACCCTGTCCCACGGCAGCACGTGGGTTGGGACCCCCAGGGCTGGCCGGGTGGGGGGGTTCGCACCCAGCTGGAGCCCCATAAGTTGCTGTGGACCCGGGTGTCCTGGCTTACCGCCCCCCCCGGGACCCTTACCAGGGTGGGGGGGTCCCTTGTGCCCCCCCCCAGCACCCCTTCCCAGGTAGCAATAACCCCCGAGACCCCCTGTCCGCGTGGGTGCGGCCCGGTAATTAACCTTAATTAACCCTGTAATTAATGGGGGGGGGGGGGGGGGGGGCGGCTTGCTGCGGCACAGGCTGGGGCTGGGGGAGGCGGGTGTGGGATGACCCCAAGGGTTGGGGGGGGTGTGCCCCTGTGCCAGCAGGGTCTGTGCACCCTCCCCCCTCCTTGCCTTGGGGTCCTCCCCCCCCCAGCTGCGGCCCCCCCACCCCATCCCCCTCCCCAAATTGCTCCTTTTTGGTACTTTGCTGTGACTTTTATTAAAGATAAAAGAGAGAAAAGTGACGGGTCTGTCCCTTGGGGCCCGATCCGGGGGGGCTGGGGCAGCCCGGGGGGGGACGTGGCATCACTGGTGTCACCAGTGTCACCTCTGCACCACCCCCACCCCCACCCCCATCTGGTGCTGGTGGGGTTTTTTCTCTGCAAATAAGTGGTTTGCACCAGTTTGGGGCCTGAAGGGTGTTTATGGGCCTGGGGGGGTGCACACGTGTGTGTGTGTGTGCACGCGTGTGTGTGTGCACGTGTGTGTGCACACGTGTGCACATGTGCCTATAGTTGAGGTGGTTGGGGGTGCCGGGGGTGTCGGGTTGGGTTTGGGTGTTGGGGGGGGGGGTGTGTGTGCATGTGTTGGGGGGTGGGGGTGTGTGTGTGTGCACGCGTGTGCCGGTGCACATGTGTGCCGTTGCACACGCAGGCCCTTCCTTGACGCTGCCGGGAGAGGTCAGCAGAGCTGCAGGCAGCGGGGGTGGGGGGTGGGAGGGGGTGTGCATGCGTGGGTGGGGGGGTGGGGAAGGGAGGGGTGTCGGTAAGGGTGTGCAAATGTGTGTGCATGGGTGCACGTGTGTTTGTTTGCACAGGTGTGTGTGCATGTGTTAGCCTGTAGTGTGTGTGTGTACACAGTTTGCTTGCACACACATGCGTGGGTGTGTATGTGCTTCCTTGCACAAGCGTGGGTGTGCACGCACTTGCACAGCTGCATGTGTGTGTGCACGTGTGTGTACCAGCACACACCAGCGCCACACCCCTCTCCATCCCATGCACACGCGTGTGCACCACCCACATGTGTGTGCATGCACTCTGCCACCCTGGGGCCTGGCCCGTGTCCTGCCGTGTCCCAGCATGTCCCAGCGCCGGCACCAAGGAGTTAAAGTGGGGGGGCTATGCCCACCCCGGGGACCCCGCATTTTCCACTGTGCACCTCTCAGCTGTGAGCTGCTGCAGCCATAGGGTGCCATGGCTATAGGGTGCCATGGCTATAGGGTGTTGCAGCCATAGCATGTCATGGCTATAGGGTGCTGCAGCCACAGCGTGTCATGGCTACAGGGTGCTGCAGCCATAGGGTGCCATGTCTGTTAGGTGCCATGGCCATAGGGTGCTGCAGCCATAGGGTGCCATGGCCATAGGGTGGTGCAGCCATAGGGTGTCATGGCCATCGGGTGTCATGGCTATAGGGTGTTGCAGCCATAGGGTGTCATGGCTATAGGGTGCCATGGCTATAGGGTGGTGCAGCCATAGGGTGTCATGGCCATCGGGTGTCATGGCTATAGGGTGTTGCAGCCATAGGGTGTCATGGCTATAGGGTGCCATGGCTATAGGGTGTTGCAGCCATAGGATGCCATGGCTATAGGGTGCCATGGCTATAGGGTGCTTCAGCCATAGGGTGCCATGGCTGTAGGGTGCTGTGGCTTTAAGCTGCAGTGGCTATAATGTGGCGCGTCCATAATCTCCTACGTCTATAAGCCGCCATGGCTATAGGGTTCCATGGCTATAGGGTGCTGCAGCCGTAGGGTGCCATGGCTGTAGGGTGCTGTGGCTTTAAGCTGCAGTGGCTATAATGTGGCGCGTCCATAATCTCCTACGTCTATAAGCCGCCGTGGCTATAAGTCGCCGTGGCTGCACGGCACCGGGGCTATAGGGTCCGTAAGGTGCTGTGTGCGCTGGCAACCATGTGGGCCACACTGCTGCTGGTGGTGGTGGCCCTGGGTGTGCTGGCACTGGGCTTGGTAGCCCACCGGCTCCTGGCCCCGGCCGGCAACCCCTTTGCCCAGCCACCCGCAGGACCCCCCAGGCCACTGGTGACCGACCCACGCGCCCGCGACAGGGTCCTGAAGCGGGGTGAGTGCTGGGTGCTGCCGTCCGTCTGTCCGTCCGTCCGTCTGCACGGCCACGCGCTGTGGCGGGGGGGTGCTCAGGCACACGCGTGTGCGCAGGGTTCAGCGCTCGCCGGGTGCCACCGGAGCTGGATGCCGTGGTCATCGGCAGCGGCGTGGGGGGCCTGGCGGCAGCGGGCACCCTGGCCAAGGTGGGCAAGCGGGTGCTGGTGCTGGAGCAGCATGACCAGGCTGGCGGGTGCTGCCACACCTTCCAGGAGCATGGCACCGAGTTCGACGTGGGTAAGGACCCCCCTGCACCCCCCTGGCTGCCCCCACCCTGGCACCCGGCTGCCTGCCTATGCATGGGTGTCTGCGTGCGGCGTGTGCCAGTGTGTGCAGATGTGCAGGCAGCGTGAGGTGGGTGCAGGTGGTGTGCATGTGCGTGCAAGCAGCGTGCAGGTGTGTGCAGGCAGCATGTGCCTGCGTGTGCAGGGGTGTGCAGGCAGGGTGGGTGTTACCTACCCTGGCGTGTGTCTGCAGGCGGGTTGCACCCCTGTGTGCACGTTTGCAACACGTGCATGCCGTGTTGGTGTGCGTGCAGTGTGTGCAGCGTGCCCTGCTTGCATGTGCAAGTGCAGCGCGTGCGTGGCGTGCACTCTGCACACACATGCACACACGGTGCCTGTCTGTTTCCGGTGTGCAGCAGGGCGGTGTGACAGCGTGTGCATGCAGGGTCTGCAGCACTTTTGCCGTGTGTGCACCGTTCGCATGCAGCATGCACACACGCACTGTTCGCAAGCAGCGTGTGTGTGAGTGCAACGTGTGTGTGTGCGTGCAATGCACGTGATGTTTGTACGCAGTGTGTGCATGTGTGCGCTGTGTGCATGTAATGCACATGCTGTTTGCATGCAGCATGTGTGTCAGTCCAAGGTGTGTGGGTGCGGTGTGTGCAGGCAGCACCTGCAGTGTTTTTGCAGTGAGCGCACTGTTCGCACACAGTGCGTGTTCTTGCAGCGTGCAACATGCGTACGCGCAGTCTGCAGTGTGCTTGCAGCACACGTGCATTTTGCATGCAACGTGTGTGTGTGTGTGCAGGCAATGCAGGTGCTGTTTACATGCAGAGTGTGTGTGTAGCGTGTGCGCAGTGTGTACATGCAATGCATGCTGTTTGCATGCAGCATGCGTGTTGGTGCACAACATGTGTGTGTGACATGCCATGCAGGTGCTGTTGGCATGCAGCGTATGTGTGCACAACATGTGTGTGCAGTGTGTGCATGCAATGCAGGTGCCGTTTACGTGCAGTTTGCATGTGTCTGTGTAACATGTATGCAGTATGTGCATGCAATACACGTGCTGTTTGCATACAGCGTGCGTGTTGGTGCCCAACATGTGTATGTGTGCATGCAGCGTATGTGTGCACAACATGTGTGTGCAGTGTGTGCATGCACGCAGGCGCTGTCTGCATGCAGCATATGTGTGCACGTGTGTGTGCATGCAATACACGTGCTGTTTGCATGCAGGGTGTGTGTTGGTGCACAACATGTGTGTGCATGCAGTGTGTACATGCATGCCGGCGCTGTTTGCATGCAGTGTGCACGTGCGTGTGCGCAGTGTGTGCACGCAGTGTGCATGTGTGTGTGCACAACGTGTGTGCATGGAACGCACGTGCTGTTTGTTGGTGCACGTGTGTGTGTATGCAGTGTGTGCATGCATGCAGGTGCTGTTTGCATGCAGCGTGCGTGTGTGCATGTGCGTGTGCACAACATGCGTGTGCACTCTCAGCCCAGTCCACACCGCCGCCCCTCAAGGTGACCCGCAGCAGATGAAGGTTCAACACTTAATCCCCCCATCTGCCACCCTGGGGGGGCACAGACAGGTTTCCATCACCCCCCCCCCACCCATCTGACCCCCCCTGGGGACCCGCAGGCATCCACTACGTGGGGCAGATGCACGAGGGCAGCATGCTGCGCGTGGCGCTGGACCAGGTGACGGACGGGCAGCTGTGCTGGCAGCGCCTGCCCGACCCCTACGACGAGGTGTGCCTGGGCCCGCGGCGCTACCAGCTCCGCGCTGGCAAAGCCGCCTTCGCCGCCGCCTTGGAGGAGCAGTTCCCCGCCGAGAAGGCCGCCATCGCCGAGTTCATGAGGCTCTCCAAGGTGGGGGGCCTTGGGGACACCTTGCTGCGGGTGGTGGCACGTTCTCGGGGTGCTGGGGTGGCTCTGGCTCGAGTCGAGCGGTCTGGGACGTGGGTGTGGGGATGGGGATTGTGGTGGTGGCACTGGTGGGGCTGGGTAGGGGTGTGGTGGGGATGGAGGTGGTGGGTGGGGATGGGTGATGGGTATGGTGGGGAAGGGGGAACATTGGGGACAAGTGTGATGGGCATGGTGGGGACATAAGTGATGGTAATGGTGGGGACAAGTGTGATGGTCATGGTGGGGAAGGAGCAGTGGGAATACTGGGGACAAGAGTGATGGCCATGGTGGGGGCACAGTGATGGACGTGTTGGGGACATGGTTGATGGGCATGATGAGGAAGGAGCAATGGGAGTATTGGGGACAGGAGTGATGGTCATGGTGGAGACATGGGTGATGGGCATCGTGGGGACATAAACGATTGGCATGTTGGGGACAAGAGTGATGGTCATGGTGGGGACACAAATGATGGCCATGACGGGGACACAGGCGATGGTCATGGTGGGGACGCAGGCACTGGGCGTGGTGGGGACAACTGATGAAGATTGTGGGGACCCGGGCAGTAGGCACGGTGGGGACGGGTGCCAGGGTGCTGTGGGGTGGGGGCGCAGAGGGTGGTGGCTGGGGTGACGCGGGGCGGTGGGGGCGCAGAGGGTGGTGGCCAGGGGTGACGCGGGGCGGTGGGGGTGCAGATGGCCTCGCGGCACGTGGCACTGCTGGCAGCGCTGAAGATGGTGCCGCGGTGGGTGGCCACCCTCCTGCTCCGCACCGGCCTCCTCCACCGCATCTCGCCCGTCTTCCGCATGGCGGCCACCAGCCACAGCGAGGCCGTGGCCCGGCTGACGGCTGACCGCGACCTGCGCGCCCTGCTCAGCTACCTCTTCTACGGTCAGGGGGCTGTCGCGATAGGGAAGGGGGCTGTCGCGATAGGGAGGGCACTGTTGCGATAGGGGAAGGCCACGTCACGCTAGGGGAGGGCACCATCATGATAGGGGTGTGCACTGTGGTGATGGAGGAGGGCTCTGCTGTGACAGGGGAGGTTGCGTCGTGATAGGGGAGGGCCATGTCGTGATAGGAGATGGCATAATCATGATAGGGGAGAGCTGTGTTGCGATGGGGAGGGCTGTATTGTGATGGGGGGGCTGTGTCATGATATGTGAGAGTCATGTTGCAATAGGGGAGAGCTGTATTGTGATAGAGGCAGGCTGTGTCATGATAGCAGAAGGATGCGTTGTGATAGGGGAGGGCACCATGATGGTAGGGGAGGGCTGTATCATGATGGAGAGGGCTGTATCGTGATGGGGAGGTCCATGTCACGATAGGGGAGGTCATATCGTATTAGAGGAGGCCATGTCACGATAGAGGAGGGCTCTATCATGATAAGGGAGGGCTGCATCATGACAGGAGGGCCGTGTTGTGATAAGGGAGGCTATGTCATGTTAGGAGAGGCCACATCACAATGCGGGGGGCGTATCATGATACTAAAGTGCTGTATCGTGACGAGGAGGGCCATATCACGATAGAGGAGACCATATCACGATATATGAGGCCATATCGCGATAAATGAGGCCATGTCACGATAGAGGAGGGCTGCCTTGCGTTGGGGTGGGGGTCAGCTCTCGCCCATCCCCCACCACCGTGTCCCCGCCCCCTCCCCAGGCACCGCCCCGCAGGACTCCAGCTTCCTGGTGAACACGCTGATGGTTCACCACTACCAGCGCGGGGCCTGGTACCCGCGGGGGGGTGCCAGCGAGATCGCCTTCCACGCCGTGCCCCTCATCGAGCGGGCGGGGGGGGCCGTGCTGGTGCGCGCCCCCGTCACCCGCATCCTCGTCTCCCCCGCCGGCACCGCCGTGGGTGAGCCCCGACCCCCCCCCAGCCCCCCGCCGCGGCAGGGACCCGCGGTGGGGACAGGGTGGCGGTGCCCCGCGCCCCCCCCTCACCCCCCGGCCCCCCAGGGGTGGCGGTGCAGAGGGGCCCGAGCGAGGCGGAGGTGCAGGTCCGGGCGCCCCTCGTCATCTCCGACGCCGGAATCTTCAACACCTTCGGCAAACTGCTGCCCCCCCAGCTCCGCTGCCACCCAGGTACCGGCTCCTGGGGTGCCCATCCCTGCGTCCCTGGCATCACCCTGTCCCTGGTGTCCCACTGTCCCCAGCATCCCTGTGGCCCCAGTGTCCCCAGCATCCCCACGTCCCTGGTGTCCCAGTGTCCCCAGCATCCCTGTGTCCCCAGTGTCCCCGGTATCCCTGTGTCCCCAGTGTCCCCGGTATCCCCGTGGCCCTGGTGTCCCAGTGTCCCCAACATCCCTGTGGCCCCAGTGTTCCCGGCATCCCCGCGGCCCTGGTGTCCCAGTGTCCCCAGCATCCCTGGTCCCTGTGTCCCCAGTGTCCCCAGAACCCCTGATGTCCCAGTGTCCCCAGAATCCCTGGTGTCCCTGGGGTCCCAACACTCCTGCATCCCTGGTGTCCCCACTGTCTCCAGCATCCCTGCATCCCTGTGTCCCCAGCATCCCTGTGTTCCCAGCATCACCGAAGTCCCC
This sequence comes from Tauraco erythrolophus, assembly GCF_009769465.1. NCBI lineage: Eukaryota > Metazoa > Chordata > Aves > Musophagiformes > Musophagidae > Tauraco > Tauraco erythrolophus. The sequence continues at coordinate 67,255 of NW_028238638.1, read as the reverse complement.
GCCATCCCCTTGTCCCTGGTGTCCCCAGTGTCCCCAGCATCCCTGTGTTCCTGTGTCTCTGGCATCCCCAGTGTCCCCAGCATCCCTGGTGTCCCTGGCATCCCCGCATTCCCAGCACTTCCCAGCACTCCTGTGTCCCTGGCATCACCAGTGTCCCCCCCATCCCCATGTCCCTCATGTCCCCCATGTCCCCACCATCCCCGCCATCCCCTCCACAGGGACAGGATGTCACCTCCCACACCCTGACTCGTGTCCCCACAGGGGTCCGCTCCCGCCTGGCGATGGTGCGGCCGGGCATGGGCTCCTTCCTGGTGTTCGTGGGGCTGCAGGGCAGCGCGGCCCAGCTGGCACTGCCACCCACCAACTTCTGGATCTACCCCCACAATGACCTGGACGCCATGTAAGGGGTCCCCGGTCACCCCGGGGTGGGTGCGCGGCACACGGAGGGTGCACAGGGGATGCGGGGTGGGTGCAGGGCAGGTTGGGTGGGTGCATGGTGGGTGTGCGGTGGGTGAGATGGATGCGTGGTGGGTACATGGTGGGTGGAGTGGGTGCACGGTGGGTGAGGTGGGTGCACAGTGGGTGCGCGATGGGTGCATGGTAGGTGGGTTGGGTGCGTGGTGGGTTCATGATGGGTGTGGGTTGATTGCGTGATGGGTGGGGTGGGTTCATGGTGGGTGCATGATGGGTGGGTGGGTTCATGGTGGGTGTGTTGAGTGCACAGTGGGTGCATGGTGGGTGGAGCGGGTGCATGGTGGGTGGAGTGGGCGCGCAGTGTTGGGTGTGCAGTGGGTGCGTGGTGGGTGAAGTAGATGCATGGTGGGTACGTTGGATGCATGGTGGGTGGGTTGAGTGCTCGGTGGGTGCGTTGGGTGCACGGTGGGTGCGTAGGGTGCGTGGCAAGTGTATGGTGGATGCGTTGGGTGCATTGGGCAAATGCCACTGCCCACTCTGCCCGCAGGATGACCCATTACACCTCCCTGAGCCGCGACGACGTCCCTGACAACCTGGCCATGATGTTCATCACCTTCCCTGCTGCCAAGGACCCCACCTATGAGCAGCGACACCCAGGTATGGGCTGGAAGGGCCCCCGCATGTCCCCCCCACCTCCGCCACCCTGATCCCCTCTGCTCTGTGGGCTGAGGCTCCTTAATACCAACCTGGCATGATGGGTGGGCACCGCCACCACCGCCACGTCTGTCAGACACTGGCACTGGGGTCCCCCGCAATGGTACAGGGGTTGTCACCGGTTGTCCCCCCACTCGCAGGCCGGTCGTGCATGACCATCCTGACCATGGCGCGGTACGAGTGGTTTGAGGAGTGGGCTGGGACCCGTGCCAAGCACCGCGGCCCCGACTACCAGCGCTACAAACTGGCCATCGCCCAGCGGCTGCTGGAGCGGGCGCTGCAGCGCTTCCCCCACCTCCGCGACAAGGTGACCGGGGTCTCTGCGGTGGCCCCAGCCATGCGGGGTGCCCGGCGGGGATGGGGTGTCCTAGGGGGATGGGGGATGGTTCTAGGGATGGAGTGCCCTGGTGCCCTGTGGGGTGCACCTTAAGAATTTGGGGTGCCCCACAGGGATTGGTGCACAGTGGAAATGGGGTGCACAGCGGGGACTGGGTGTCCTGGGGGGTTGGTTGTCCAGCGGCGTGGGGTGCCCCCTGGGAATGGGGTCTCCTGGGGGATTGGGGTGCCCAGTGGGGTTGGGTGCCCCCTGGGAATGGGGTGTCCTGGGGGATTGGGGTGCCCAGTGGGGTTGGGTTGCGCCACAGGGTCGGGGTGCCCCATGGGCACGGGCGCACAGCGGGCACGGTGTGTGGAGTGGGGACGAGGTGCCCAGGCAGAATAAGGTCCCCTGAGGGTGGGGGTCCCCAGTGGGGACAGGGCACCTTGCAAAGCCGAGGGGCATCAGAGCCCCTAGGCCCTTTGCCACCGAGTGGGCATCCCCCGGGTACCACCAGACCTGGCATGGTGGGACCCGCCATTCAGTGGGATGGGTGGACCCTGGGTGCCCCCCATGCCCCACGCACCCCGACGTGCCCCAGCACCCCCCGCACCCCACCCCGGGCAGGTGGAGTTCGTGGAGGCGGCGTCGCCGCTCACCAACCAGCACTACCTGGCGGCTCCCCGCGGGGAGATGTACGGCACCGAGCACGACGTCGGCCGCTTCAGCCCGGCCGTGGTGGCTGCCATGAGAGCAGACACCCCCGTGAAGAACCTCTACCTGACGGGTAAGGGGCCTGGGTTCCCGTGTCCTCATGTCCCCCCGTCCCCGTGCCCAGCTCCAGGCTGCAGACCGTGTCCCCAGGGGCTCCCTGCAGCGAGGGATGACCTCCCATGGCAGTGGCCACATCTGCCATGGTGGCCATGTTCTCCCATGGTGGTGGCTGTGTCCTCCCATGGTGGTGGCTGTGTCCTCCCATGGTGGTGGCCATGTCCCCTGCCAGGGGTGGCCATGTCCCACCACGGCTTGTCCCCAGGGCAGGACGTGTTCAGCTGCGGGCTGGCGGGGGCCGTGCACGGGGGGCTGATCTGTGCCTCCGCTGTCCTGGGCCGCCTGCTCTACCTGGACCTGCTGCTCCTCAAGAAGAAGATCAAGCGGCGCCGGGGCCGGCAAGCGGCGTGAGCGGCCGGAGCCACCAGCTGTGGGGACGGGGCAGTGCCAGGGAGTGTGCTCCTGACTCAATAAACCCCCATGTCCCACTGGCCTGGGCCCATCTCTCGTGGGGATGGGATGGAGATGGAGATAGAGGTGGGATGGGATGGGAATGGGATGGAGATGGGGATGGAGATGGGGATGGGAATGGGAATGGAGTGGGGTGGGGATGAGGCTGAGGATGGGGATGGGAATGGAGTGGGATGGGGATGAGAATTAGGAGGATGAGGATGGGGACGGAGATGAGGATGGGGATGGAGATGGGGATGGGAATGGGATGAAGATGGGATAGGGATGGGATGGGGATGGAGATGGTGATGGGAATGGGATGAAGATGGGATAGGGATGGGAATGGAATGGAATGGAGATGGGAATGGGATGGGAACAGAGTGAAAATGAGGATGAGATGGGGATGTGAACCTCCCTCCCTCAAACTCCCCCCCTTCTCCTCCTGTACCCTCCGACCCTCCCCAGCCCACCAAACCCACCATCACAAGGAGCTCTTTTACATTTTTAAAAATAATAAATAGAGAGACCCCCCCTCCATGCTCCAATGGCATCTGGGGGGGTGACACAGATTCAAACATCGATGGGGGGGAACATGGACCCAGGTGTCCAGATGGCCCCGGGGCCATCTGGACACCTGGGTCCATGTCCCCCTCCGCTCCAATGAAGGGTCCTTGGGGGGGGAGTGTCACCCCTAGAAGCTGGTCTGGGTGGGGAAGGGGGTTGGAGCCCCGGGGTCGTGCCCGCATTCGGGGCACGGTCCCTGCGGCGGTGGGTAGAGGAAGGGCTTTGCCGTCACCTAAGGGTGAGGAGGGGGTCAGTTAGGGGGTTCCCCCCAGCTCCCAGGACGTGGGGGTCCTCAGGGGGAAGGAAGGTGCCCCAACCCCAGGCATTGGGTCTGGGTGCCCCCACTTTGGGGTGAGGAAAGGCAGAGGGTGAGGGGGGCTTGTAGGTCCCCATAGTCCCCCTATGCCCTGCTGAGTCCCATAGCCCCAGTGTCCAGCACCCCATAACCCAGTACCCACCACCCCATACCCCCAGCACCCATCACCTTGTACCCCCAGCACTCATGACCCCATACCCCCAGCACTCATCACCCCATATCCCCAGCACCCACCACCTCGTACCCCCAGCACCCCCTGCCCATGCCATCCCCCATGCCACCCTGGTGCCCAGCACCCGCTGCTGGCTGGGACTCACCTCGCTGTAGGGTGGGGGCTCGGGGCCCACAGGGATGGTGCCCCCAGGCAGGCTGGGCAGTGAGGGCATCGGGGCTAGCGGGGGGGGCGCGGGGCTCTGGGGATGCCCATAGGGTGGGGGGAGCACGGAGTTGCTGTGGAGCTTGCGGCAGAGGTGGAAGATCACGATGAGGAAGGTGATGGCTATTAAGATGACGATCACGATGGCGAACATGATCCTGGGGACACCGAGAGGCACGTGCTGGGGGCTGGCAAGTCCCCCCTCTCTGGCACCCCGGGGGTGCCTGACTCCCCCCCCCCAAAACCACCCCCCACCCTCACAAGGCCTCTCCCATTTCCCCGACCCACTGCCCCCATCCCTGGGGACCCTTCGTCGGTCATGACACCCTTTGTGGGGTCACCCCGGCCTCCGTGTCCCCTCACTCCACTCCTCGTCCCCTCACTCCCACTAACAAACCCTGGTGTCCTGGCACCCCCTGGCACTGTTGTGACACTCTTCTTGCTGCAGTTGGACTCTGGACCCGGGTGCTCGGGGCACCCCGATGCCAGCACCCAGCACCCGCTGCCCTTTGCACCCTCCCTGCCCCACTGTGCACTTCGCCCCGGGTGGGGGCTCAGGTGGGCCCTGGTGGTGGGGCAGTTTGGGGTTAATTAGGCAACTTTGGGGAATTTTTGTTATTTTTTGGGTGGTGGGACCAAGCTGAGGGTGCTGCACCCTGCACTGAGGTGCTGCCCCCCAAACCTCCCCCGCTACCGGGATGGGGGGTCCCGGAGGATCTGTCCCCATCTGTGTGTCTGTCTGTCCTCGGGTGCTGGGTGCTGCATGTTGGGGGGTCCTCGGTGCCGAGGGGGTCCCACACCGAGAGGGTGCAGTAGGACCCCAGGGTGCTCCTGGTGTCCCCCCCTGGGGCGGGGGCTGTGGACGGGGACGGAGGGGGCTCATCCCTGACTCCTCTCCTCCCTGCCACTACCTCTCCCCCCCCTCCGCCCACCCCCCACCTCCGGCCCGTCCCTCTCTCCTCAGCCCCTCCCTCCCTCCCCCCTCCTTCCATCCCTCCTTCCCCCATTTTGGGGAGCTTGGTGGCTGGGGGGGTGACCCGGCTCAGCTCGGTGTCCCCATGCCCTCCTCGGGGGTCCCCGGCCTGGGGGGACACTTCGGGGCTGTCCCCGACCGCTGCCCTCCCCCACCCCAGCTGGCTCCCAGCTGCGGGCTGGGGCCCTTCCCCGCTGCTGCTGATGTGGCAGCCAGCACAGCCCCGGCCCCGGGCCCCAGATCCCTGTGTCCCCATGTCCCCGTGTCCCAATGTCCCTGTGTCCCCTTGTCCCCATATCCCCATATCCCCATGTCTCTGCATCCCCATATCCCCATGTCCCCATGTCCCCATATCCCCGTGTCCCTCTGTATCCCCATGTCCTCATATCCCCGTATCCCTGTGTCCCCATGTCCCCATATCCCTGTGTCCCCACGTCCCCATATCCCCACATCCCCATATCCCCGTGTTCCCATGTCCCCATATCTCCATATCCCCGTGTCCCCGTATCCCTGTGTCCCCATATCCCCATTTCCCCATGTCCCTATATCCCGTGTCCCCATATCCCCATGTCCCCGTGTCCCCATATCCCCGTGTCCCCATGTCCCCGTGTCCCCCGTGTCCCCATATCCCTGTGTCCCCATATCCCCGTGTCCCTATATCCCCATGTTCCCATGCCCCCGTATCCCTGTGTCCCCATATCCCCATTTCCCCATGTCCCTATATGCCCGTGACCCCATATCCCCGTGTCCCCATATCCCCGTGTCCCCATGTCCCCGTGTCCCCCGTGCCACAGCCACCCCAGTGCTCCCCACAGCTGCTCCCCATTTGGGGCTGGGGTTTTCCTGGACTTGGCACCGGAGGTGGCAGGGAAGCCCTGAGCCTGGGGGGGAGGGCGGAGAGGTATTGCCCACCTCCCCACTGGGCAGGGAAGGGTTTTGGGGACCTGCTGGGCTGCATCTCCCCACTTCCCAGGGGACACGCGTGTCCCTTTGGTGGCAGAAAGAGCCACGTGTCCCCGGCTCCACGGGTGGGGGTGCAGGGACCCCCTGTCCTGCCCACGGCCCTGGCAGCGAGCCCCTGGGTGGGTGCCCGTGGGAGGGTGCATGTGCATGTGCACGGAGTGGGGGTGTGTGCACGCGGGGTGGGGGGGGACACAGAGCTTGTGCTGGGGGTGCGACGTGCGTGTGCAACGTGCGTGATGCGTGTGCGTGCGCGTGATAAGCGTGCACAGCGCACACTCGGCGTGTGCGGGCACAGGGGACACCTGGGGTGGCACATGAGGTGCACAGGGTGGCACCTGGGGATCCCCTGGCCTCGACCACCCTCTGGTCGTGCCCTGCCAGAGCCGCGGCCCCGGCGACAGGCTGAGGATGAGGAGCTGGTGGCGAGGCCGAAGGAGCGGGATCGTCTCGCAGGTGTGAAGAGCCGCCGCCGCGCCGGCTCAGGGCTGTAAGCTCCCCAAAGCCGATCAGCGCCCTGAGCTGCCGTGGGGTGCACCCGGGGGTCTGCCCCACGCCGTGCCCGCCCTTGGCACCCATGCAGCGGGCAGGTGAGTCGCCCAAGGGCGGGCAGGCAGGGGGTGGCAGAGGGGATGCCGGGGACGGGGGGACAAGGGGTCGGTTTGGGGCTGATCCGCGGCGCTGGGGGCAAAGGGGGGGCTGGGGGCCCTGGGGGTGAGGGGGCTGGGGGGCACCGAGGCGCTGCCCTAAGCAGGATCATCCCCCTAAGGGGTTTACGGCTGCCCGGGGCACGGGGGCTTCGCTGCACGGGCCACACAGCGGCTCCGGCGGCATAATTGGCTCAAAGGCTTAACGAAGGATTTACCGCCACGTGTCCTCCCGTGCCCTCGGTGGGTCGGGGACCCCTCCAAAATCAGCCTCTTGCTGAGGTAGAGCCCCCCGCCCTGGGTGAGACACCCCCCCCCCAACTCCAGCCCTCCCAGCTGCACCCAGTTTGCCAGGTCTCTGCCGCGGGGCTCCTTCACCCCCTCGGGGCTGGCAGAGCCGGGGCTGTGGGTGCCTGCACCCCGTGCCCACGCTGGGGCTGGGGTGCTGGGTGTGCCCCCACCCCACCCCTGAGGACAAGAGGGTGCCCGGGGCTTTTTTTGGGCTCCTAATTACACGCCAGCAGCGGGCAGGGTAGAATTAAATCCAGGCTGGAGGCAGAAATAGCCGCGAAGCCAGGTGGGTGCTGGCGGCCAAACCCGGTCGGACACGTGGGCACCCGACCGGGGAGGCGCACACGCATGAACACGCACACGCGTGCACACGCGTCCCCCGGCACGCAGAGCCCCCGTTGGCATCTCCCTGTGCCCTCAAGGCCGTGGGTCCCAGCCCCATGCCCGCTGCAAACGCTGCCACGGTGCCACCGGCTCCGGCGAGCACAGCCCTGCCCTGGCAGCGGGGACACGCGGCGTCCCCGGCCGCTGTCCCCAGATGACCCCGTCTCACCACTGCCCGTTTCCCAGGCCAGGATGGTGGGTGGGGGGGGTTGGCACTGGGCAGCCAGACACCGGTGCCACCCTGGCACAGCCACGCCAGGGTGGGACACGCCACCATCCCCGCCAAAGCCTCACGGTGCCACGAGGCCGAAGGAGCGGGGTTGGCCTCTGGGCCCCCCGCTCGCCTCCCGCGCTCCCCCCGCGCGCTCCGGGTTGACTTGGCGGCGCTGCCGGCGCTCGCAGACACGCAGTTGCGTAAGCGGCTCCGCCGAGGGCCCCCCGAAAACGTGAGAACCGGCTCCGGCCGCGGCGGGAGCCTCCCACCGGGACACGGCCAGGGCCTCGCTCACCACGGCCGGCGGTGGGCACAGCCAGCGTGCCTCAGTTTCCCCAGTGGGGCGGGAGGGGTAGCGAGACGTTGCCGTGAACACGGATGCGCCCGGCCGCGTGTCCCTGTCCCCTCCCTGGGAATTGTCATGCCATCGGGCGTGCGCACACGCCGTGCTCACCAGCCCCGCGCGCCAGCACACGCGGGCACACGCGTGTGCCCGAGATCCCCTGAACGCACCCAGCTGCCGCACCCCAGGGACAGAGCCACTGCAGAGGGGATGGCACGTGTCTCCGGCCCTACCCCTGCACCCCGACCCTCTCCGCACCCCCCGCCTGGCCCCGAGCCCCCCTTCCCCGCCGCGGCCCCTCTCCCCTCCCTCGCCCAGCCGTCTCCCTGCCAGCTCCGCTGTTTGAAGCTATTTTTTCCACAGCTCCTGCCAAGAGCCGCTAATGAGAAACAAACGGGCTCCTCCGACCGCTCCTGCTCCCGGCCCACACACCTCCCGCTGCCCGTCGGACAGGGACGGGGCACCAGCCTCCCTCGGGAACCACTGTCCTGCCCATCTGGCACCGTCCTGGGGCAACGCCAGCCTTCCCAGATGGGGACATCCCAGGGCATCTCCATATAGCCCGTGTGCCACCTGCCCTGGGCATCTCCATCCTTCCCAAACAGCTGTCAGCCCTGGGCATCTGCACGCTGCCCACCTGGCACCATCCCTGGGCATCTCCATTGTGTCCAGCCACCTCTGTCGTGTCCATGTGCCACCAGCCCTGGGCATCTCCATCCTTCTCAACCAGCCACCATCGCTGGGCATCTTCATCCTGCTCATCCAGTATCATCCCTGGGCATCTCCATCCTGCCCACATGTCACCATCCCTGGACATGCCCATCCTGCTCAAGTGCTGCCATCCTGTGTCCAGCCACCATCCTTGGGCATCTCCGTCCAAGTTCCATCACCCCTGGGCATCTCTGTCCTGCTCATCCAGTGTTATCCCTGGGCATCTCCATCCTGCTCATCCAGTGTTATCCCTGGGCATCTCCATCCTGCCCACTTGCCACCATCCCTGGGCATCTCCATCCTGCTCATCCAGCATTATCCCTGGGCATCTCCATGCTGCCCACCTGGTACAATCCCTGGGCATCTCCATTGTGTCCAGCCACCATCCTTGGACATCTCCATCCTGCCCACATGCCACCATCTCCGGGCATCTCCATCCCACTGCAGCACAGAGATGGGCCAAAGAAGGGTCCCACCAGCACCCTGAGCACCCCATGGCCCCACAGCAGCCCCCTCCGCTGGGTCCATCCCCACGGGGCCGTGGCTGTGGGCTGGCACGGGATTGAGCCGGGCACACGAGCGATGCAGGACAGAGCGAAGCAAGAGGGAGTCCCGCGCTGTCCCCCCCGCGCCGGGTCCCCCGGCCCTCCCGGCTGCCGCGGGCTCAGCTGGAGCCGCAGCCAAGCCTGTGCTGTTCCAGTTGGCCCCAGCTCGGCCTCGAGTTATCTGCAGCTCCGCGGCCGGTCACATTTTCCACTGAGCCGTGTTTGTGTTCGGAAGGCGGCGGGAGGAGGGGAGGGAGCGCAGGAGAAGGGCAGGGACCCCCCCGGGCTCATGCCGTGGGGAGGGGGGACGGGAGGGGGAAGGTGCATTTATGGAGACGGGGAAGGGAGCGGGACTGGCACCCAGGGAGGGAGCGTTGTCCGGGGATGGAAGCGGCAACCAGGGATGGGAGCGGTACGGGGGGATGAAGCAGTAGCTGGGATGGGAGTGGTACTCAGGGATGGGAATGGTACCCAGGGATGGGGACATTACCTGGGGAGGGGAGCATGACCTGGGCGTGGGAGGGCAGTCTGGGGGTGGAAGCATTGCTCTGGGATGGGAGAGGTACCCAGGGGTGGGAATGGTACCCAGGGATGGGAGTGGTACCCCTGGATGGGAGGAGTACCCAGGGATGGGAATGATACCCAGGGATGAGAGTGGTACCCTGGGATGGGAGTGGTACCCAGCGATGGGAGCATCACAGAGAGCGCAGGCGTCACGTGAGCTGAGCCCTTCTGCTCCCCTCGGTCACGGCGGAGGCTCCCGGGGCAGCTCTCCTCGAAGCTTCCTCCTCATCCTCAGCCCATCCGAGGACGTAAATGCCCCCGTTCGGGGCTCACCCCACAGCCACGGCCGCGGGGCCGGCACAGTTCCTCGAGCGAGCGAGCGGCGGCCAGGCGCGGGCTCGGCTGGCGCGTGCCGTGCGCGCCGGAGGGGACGTCACCGGGGCCGGATCCTCGCCCCGCTTCCTCGAAGGAGCCGGCCGCCGCCTGCCAGGGTGACGCTGGCGGCTCGGGGCTGACCTGGTTTTTCTCCTCCAGCCTTTTTCTCGCTCCGGAGTCCCTCCGGCCAGGCCTGGCCCTGGCGCAGAGCGAGCGCCGAGCGCGCCGACGGCTTCCTGTGGGGGTGGAGGAATTTGGCACGAGGCCGGCGGGGCTGGGAGCCGGACACCGCGCGCCACCCGCCAGCACGGCCCACCCAGCACCGCCAGCCCCCGGCACCGGCCACGATCGGCTCCGGCACCGCCACTGGGGATGGACCCCGGCGTTGGGTGCCCCCCATGGCGACGGAGATGGCAAGGGGTGGCACATGCGGGGTCTGCTGCATGCGCAGCCTCGAGCGTGCGCGGGCATGACACGGGCGTGTGAATCTGGCTGGTGGTGCCTGGCACACGCGTGTGCAGGCACAGGGGTTGCACACACTGGTTTGCACACAGAGTGGTTGCACGCGCAGGGGTTGCACGCGCAGGGGTTACGTGCACAGGGGTTGCACATGCAGGGATTGCATGCACAAGGGTTGCACGTGGTGGAGTTGCACACGTCGGGGTTGCACACACAGCAGTTGCATGCACAGTGATTGCACACACAGGGATTGCGTGCACAAGGGTTGCATGTGCCGAGGTTGCACACACAGGTTTTGCACGCGCAGGGGTTGCACGTGCAGGGGTTATAGGTGCAGGAGTTGCACACACAGGTCTGCACGTGCAGGGCTCGCATACACAACCCCCCAGCCCCTCTTCATCCCCTTCCCCCAGGCCCTGCGGTGACCGAGACCAAAATGTCCCGCTCAGCCCGGGGGGGTCACAGACATGACACCCCCCCTGCCCCCAGACCTGTGTCCCTTTGGGATGTCACCAGGGGAGTGCACTAATGGATCGGGGCCCTCGCTGGGACCCCGTGGTGCTGGAGCATCCCAGGTAGGGGGGGATGGGGACCCTTGTCCCGCCCCACTGCCCCGGGGACTCCCAGAGAAGCCCCAGAGCTTTGGGAGATGCTTTTCTCCACTCTCAGCTCAGCTGATCCAGCCCCAGCGCCAAGAGCAGCGAGGACCTGGTGTGGCACGGGGCCTGGCGGTGGCACACCTGGGGACCTGGCACCTGTGCCAGGCCCAGGCTGGCCAGTGACAGCACGGAGGAGCAGCAGTGTCCCACCATCGTCACCTGCCATGGTCTCCAGGGAGATCCAGGACATGGCAGTGGCTCCAGCTGCCCCCGCGGCTCCGACTGGGAAGCTCTTGGGAGCAGAGACACTGGCTTTCCCAGTCAGACACGCTCCGTGGCCCATGGGACACGAGATTTGAGGCTGGAGGACTAGGGGGGCCATGGGTGCTCAAGCCCCTATTAGACATCAGAGAATCCCCACATGGCAGCAGGGGCTTCAGTGGGTGCACTGTGGGACCGTCCCCATCCCCCCCAGCCTGGCAGGGTGAACGCTCGGGGAGCTCAGCCCGGGTCAGTGCCCAACCGGCTGCTGGCAGCAAACTGGGACGGGAGCTGGGGGCTGTTCCAGCTGGAAGCACCCAGGGTGCTGCCGGAGGCAGGGCTGGGGTGATGGGGGCCCCGGGGGAGGTGTGAGCGGGGCAAGGTGGGGGGGGTGGCTGTGGAGAGAGGGTGATGGAGGGGATGGATGGAGCCGGTGGTGGAGGCACCGATGGAGGAGAGGGGACGGATGGAGCAGAGAGAGGGAGGGAGGAAGAGTGCGTGGGCATGGGGGGAGGGACGGAGAGAGGAATAAATAAAAAAAGGAATGGACATGCAGTAGGATGGATGGAGGGATGGACGGATGGAGGGATGGTGGACGACAGACGGGCAGCAGCGTCCTGGCCAAGGGGGACATTTAACCACGTGGCATCATCAGACCCGAAAAGCAAAAATCCGCCCTCGGTTTTACCGCAAACTCCTTTTATTCCCCCTCTTCCCCCAACCCCCCTCCCTTCTGCAGGGCACCACTGGTTTGCCCCCCCCACCCTATGGGTGCCTCGGCCAGCAGTGATGTCCCAGGTTTGCAGGGCCTGACATCCCCGGCCGGTGCCCACAGGACACACCCGCTCCCCGCCGTGCCCATGGGCAGGGGAGGGCGATGCTCTTTAATCTCGTCCCGACCTGTGTCGGGGACCCAACAGCACCCGCAGAGCCAGGACCGGCTGCCCCAGCGTGTCCTGCCCTGCAGCTGGTGGCACCATCCTGTGCTGGCACTGGGGATGGGCACAGCCCAGGCAGATGGAGCAGGGGAGTGGGCTCTGCCCATGGCACGACTCAGGGTACAGCCCCAGCGCTGCCCGCGCTGCGTCCCCAAGGGCTGCCCTGGCACCACAGGGCACATCCCAGCCTGTGACACCATGTGGCAAATCCCAGCCTTACCTGTGGCACCATGGGGCACGTCCCCAGCCCATGACACCACAGGACACATCCCAGCCCAGCCCATGGCACTATGTTGCACATCACAGCCTGTGGCACCATGGGGCATGTCCCCAGCCCGTGGCATAGCATGGCAGATCTTGGTCCTGCCCATGGCACCACTGGGAACATCCCAGCCTTGCCCATGGCACCATGGGGCACATTCCAGCCTGTGGCATCACAGGGCACATTCAGCCCTGTCTGTGGCACAGCATGGCACATCCCAGCCCTGCCCGTGGCACATCCCAGCCCAGCCCATGGCACAGTGTGGCACATCCCAGCCCTGCCCATGGCACCACGAGGCACATTCAGCCCTGTCTGTGGCACAGTGTGGCACATCCCAGCCATGCCCATGGCACATCATGGCACATCCCAGCCCTTGGCACAGCGTGGCACATCCCCAGCCCTGTCCAGGCTCCTGCCAGCACCTTGGGGTGATGCCCGGGCGGGTGGGCCCTGTGCAGCCCCCTGCCCAGGGGTGAGCAGGGTGGCGACCAGCCCAGTCTGGGGGCTGGGGGACCCTCCCTGGGCCCCCTCCCCGCTGCTGGCACAGCCGCCGGGCCCCCCCTCTGCCTGCCGACGTGGAGGCTGTGCCGGAGACGTGTCAGCGGTGGGGTGGGAGCCAAGGGCATCGCCTGCGCCTGCCCCCACTTTCGGGGGGGGTGCGGGGTGTGAAGGCCGTCAGCAGCCGCCCCGCCAAGGGAGGAGGCACCGCTCGCTGCGGGCCAAGGGAATGTGCCGGGCACCGGAGCCGCTCGCCGGGTCCCCACCGGCCGTCACCCCCGTCCCCATGTGGGGACACGTCTGGTCCAGTTAGGGCTCGTGGTGCGGGGCCGTGGTGGGTGGGCTGGGGTGGGGGCACCCTCCTGGCACCCCCACTGCTGCCTCTCCCGGGGGTCCGCACCAAAGCGGGGGGATCGCGGCGCTGGGCTCAGCCCGGGACGTGGCACTGGACGGGGATTCCGTGGGCTCGGCCGCGGCCCCTCGCACCCCGCCGTGCCTCAGTTTCCCCTCCCAGGCGGCTGCACACGTGTGCATGGGCAGGGACGGGACGGGGCCGGCGGCGGGGGTTTTTTGGGGGGAGGGGAAGTACTTTTTTTTACTTTTTTTGGCCTTGCCCCATTTTTCGTCCCTTTGAAATACTTTTGTCGGGTGGCCCCGCCCCCTCCCGCGCAGGCCCCGCCCACACGAGACGACCACACCCCTTCCCTTCCCCCCCCTCTTCCCCCCCCCCATGACCCCCCTCTATATTTCCACGATGGCCGGATCCTGCTGCCAAAACGGCCGGGCCCGGCCCCGGCGGCTGGAGATGGGACGTGGCGGGGAGGGACGGGGGGGCCGGGGGATGGGGGGGGGGCAGTGGGGATGCGGGGACACGATGGGAATGGGGGGGACACTGTAGGGATGGGGGACACTGGGGTGTGGGGACACATTATGGAGGTGGGGGGACACTGGAGTGGGGAAGACACTGTGGGGGTTGGGGGGACACCGTGGGGGTGGGCGACACGGCAGGAAGGGACACCTTGGGGAGGGGACGGACAGGACAGGACGGGGGGGCCCATGGGGGGCAGCAGGCTGTGAGGGAAGAGTTAACCCCTCCTTGTCCATCCTGATCCCCGGGCAGGGAACTGGGATGAACTGGGGAGAGCAGGGAGGGAGGGGTTGGGAGGAAGGTGCTGACATGGGGTTGGGTGGGGGGAGGAGGAGGAGGAGGAAGAGCCGAGGCTCGGCTGGAGCATCGGTGCTGCTCGGGCCGACGCCAGCTGGAGGGACTCGTGTGGGGGCGGCAGGGCTGGGGGGAGCGGGCTGGGGGCACCGACCCCGGCCTGAGCCCGGCCTTCCGCGGGGGGCGGACGGATCCTGCCCCCGCAGCCGGGCCAGGCCTCCCCCCTGTACTTCAGGACCCCCAGCTTTGGGGACCCCCCAGCACCTCTAGCACCGTCCTGGAGAGGGGAGTGCCCATGAGTGGGGCTGGGGCGGGGAGTAGAGGGTTGGGGGACCCCCTGGGCTGCGGGACCTCAGAATGCTGATGTCCTGGCACCTCCTGGGGACACCCACTGTCCCCACCCCACCTGCCCAGCTGTTTGCCCCTCCTTCCGTCCATTCTCCACCGTTGCACCTCCTGCCTGTACGGCTGGAGGACCCCAGCCCCAAATCTGAACTGCATCGCTCCAATGAGATAAAGCACCCAACCACACCCCACCAGCCCCCCACCAACCCACCAACCCCCAACCTCAACCACCTGACTACCCCAGCTCGATAACCTCAGCCCAACAAGCTTGACCCAACAGCCTCAACCACCATCCCAATAACCCCAACCCCAACAACCCCAACAACTCCAACCCCAGCCCATCAACCCCAACCCAACAACCCAACAGCCCCAACCTCAACCCAACAGCCTCAACCAGTGCCTGACTCCACACTGGGAATGAGCTCCCCCCCACCCCCAGAACCATCAGCGACGGGGGTCTTGGTGCCAGACATGCCCGATGTCCTTTGGGAACCAGAGACCTGCCATCCCTCCTGCCAGTGGGGACATCCCACAGCTCTGTCCCCCCAAAACCATCCAACCTTCAGCCCCATGAATGCCGGGCCTCCCCCATCCCTCTTGGGGGGCTCCTGGGTCTTCGCAACCCCCCTCCCAAAACATTATGGGCACCCCAGGGTGCCCCCCACATGCCGAGGGTGGCGGAGGGTGCGAGGTGGGTGCCGGCAGCCCCACGTCCCGGCCACGTGGCACCGGAGCCACCGTCGCAGCCAGGCCCCGGGCACCCGCCCAGCCCGCGGTGGATGAGCTCACTCGGAGGAGCCGCACCGGGAGAAATCCCAGCCAGGCTCCGGTGCCGGCCGGGAGTGTGGGGAGCCCCCGACACCCCGTCCCCATCCCTATCCCCATCCCTGTTCCCGTCCCCGTCCCTGTCCTTGTCCCCAGGGAAAATGGACCCAGCAGCCCCTGGGGATGCTTTTCCTGGGGGGTGCAGTGATAAGAGGGATGGGGATCCCCCCAAAAAGGGACTTGGGGGGCTGTGGGGAGGTGGGGTGCCGAGGGTCACCCCCTTTCCCCCCCCTCGAATCCCTCCCAGTCCCAGGGTGCAGCTGGGACAGGTCTGGGGAGCATCTCCCATCCCCAGGCTGTCCTGGGGGGTTGGGGGGGAGCCGTGGGCAGGAGCAGCGAATTCTTCAATGAAACCGAAAAGGAGAAAAAGGGGGAAAAAAAAAAGAATTTAAAAAAAAATAGAGCGAGAAGGGAACTGGCAACGGAAAATGTTCGGTGTGGAGCTCGGCCCTCAGAGTTTCCATCACGGCTCGGCGAGCCCTGGCGGCGGGGGCCCGGGCTGGGCTGCGGCTCCCTGCCTGCGAACCCCCCCAAAAACCCCCAGCCCCCCCAAAGCCCCCCTGATCCTGGGGGTCGTCCATCTCCATCCCCAGCTCCGCTCCGGACCCCAGCCCTGGGATTTGGAGATGCAGATGGGGTGGGATGAGCCCCCCAGGAGGGACCCATCCCTGGATTTGGGGGTGCAGATGGGGTGGGATGAGCCCCCCAGGAGGCACCTGGAATTTGGGGATGCAGATGGAGTGGGATGAGCCCCCTGGGAGGGATCCAGCCCTGGGATTTGGGGGTGCAGATGGGGTGGGATGAGCCCACCAGGAGACACCTGGACCCTGGGGTTTAGGGGTACAGATGGAGTGGGATGAGCCCCCCAGAAGGGACCCATCCCTGGATTTGGGGGCGCAGATGGGGTGGGATGAGTCCCCCAGGAGGCACCTGGGATTTGGGGGTGCAGATGGTGTGTGATGAGCCCCCCAGGAGGGACCCAGCCCTGGGAGGGGGCAAATCCAAAACCCCAATCGCCTTCCCGGTCCCATCCCACACAGCAGAACCCCCACACTGCCGAGTGGGACGTGTTTGTCCGCTCCACGTCCCCCTCTTCAAGCTGGGGGTCCCCACGTCACCCTCCATGGGGACACGAACGTCCCATTCCGGCCCCCCCCAGCAGCCGGTGCCCCCGCCGAGCAGCGGCGTGGCCTTGGCAGCCTGAAGGGCAATTAAACCATTTGCCCCCCCCTCTCCGAGCGGCTGGAAATAGCCGGGGCAGCCGGTGCCCGTGATTACGGGGTGTTTGCCCGGGTTGCCACAATTGAGGGTGCCGAGGGCTGGGTGGCCACCAGGAATAGCCGGGGCGGTGCCGGGCTGCGGGCTGCGGCCAGGGGAAACTGAGGCACTCGGCTCCCACCACGTCCCCATGGAGGTGGGAGGGCGGTGAAAAAGGGGGAGTGGGGTCTTTGGGGTTCGAGGGGGTGTTTGGGGTTCAAACGAGGTGTTTGGGGTTCAAACAAGGAGTTTTGGGTACAAACGGGGTGTTTTGGGGTTCGAACGAGGTGTTTGGGGTTCAAACGAGGAGTTTGGGGAAAAATGGGGTGTTTGGGTTCAAGCATGGTGGGGTGATGGGGAAATCCTCCCCCTCCTCCCCCTCCTCCCCCTAAAGGGGCTTTTTGGTGTTGGGGTGTTGGGTCACAGCTGGGTTTGGGGACACCTGGGTCCCTTGGGAGCAGAGTTGGGGTCTGGGGAGGGTCCTGCAGTGGGGTCAGACCTCTCCGTGGGGTCAAACACCTGCGTGCCACCAGCTGCCACCGGACCCCACCAGCTACTGAGCTGGGGAGAGGGGGCACACAGTGGGGGGACCGATGGGGACTGATGGGACCGGAGCTGGGGGTGCAGAATGGGGGGGAGGAACAGGTTGGGGGGGGATCCCCCCAGTGTGGGGCTGGATCCTGGTGCTGCCGAGTGGAGAATGGGGGAAGGGGGGAGAAAAAAAAGGTGGGGGGGGGAGGAGAGAAAAAACTGGGAATTAATCCGATCCATGTGTCTGCTGCCGAGGGGAGTTAACTCACACCAGATGCCGGCGTCTGCTCCAGCTCCTCTGCAGGCAAACAACCCCCAGCCCCCTCCCCCCCCAGCCCCCCGCCCAGCAGCTCGGGGTTTCAGTAGGTCCTACCTAAATGGGATGGGGGCGGCCAGAGGGTGAGGGGGGGCCTGGCTGCCCTCCCCTGCCCTTATTCCCCCCTCCCCGGTCCCATGGGGTAATCCCTGCCTTGGATGAGATCATTGACTTTTGGGGTATCCACCACCTTTTTGGGGGTGACTACTGAGGTTTTGGGGTGACTACTGAGTTTTTTGGGTGATTACGGAGTATTTTGGGTGATCACTGAGTTTTTGGGGCGATTGCTGATTTTTAGGGGCAATCAGTGAGATTTTGGGGGGTTCCCACCCCACCAGCTGCAGGGCCAGTCGACACCAGTGAAACCAGTCCGGAGGGTGCAGGAAAGGGTGTCAGAGAACCCCCCATCCTAAAAGGCTGGGGCTGGCAGGAGGTGGCTGTGGGGGACAACCCGCCCTGGCCCAACATCTCCGAGGAGCAGGAGGGTCCCAGGAGGGTCCCACCACGCCGGGCAGGACCCACCACCCCGGGCATCCCCTAGCCCGCACCCACAGGAGCTGGCCCAGGCCTACACTTGGCACCTCCCATTATGCTTCCGAGGATCCTAATAACTTTTCCAGGCTTTTTTTTTTAAAAAAAAAAAAAAAAAAAATTACATTATTATTTATATATTTATTTATTTAAAAAGAAAGTGGGATTTCTTCCCTTTCCCCTCCCAGCCCCCAACCCTTGCACCGAACCCTCCTGCATTCCTGGGGCGGGCGCCGGGGCTGATGAGTGGCATCGTCCCGTCCCCCCCCCTCCTTTTTCCTTCTTTTTCCTTCTTTTTTTTTTCCCCTCCCTCTCCATGCATATATAAAAGAAAAAAAAACCCTTAAAAAAAAAAAACTTAAGAAAAAAAAAACCTAAAAAAAAAAAAAAACCCAATGACATTCTTTCTTTTCTGTCATCCTCCAAAAATTAAAGACACATCTTCAGGCTGGAGCCTGGCCAGAGGTTTTCGAGTGGCCGAGGAGGGATTGGAGGAGCCTTCGCCTGCAACGTGTCCTCGGCTGCATGGATACAGCTGCTCCCCCGCGCGCGCACGCGTGTTCTCGGCTGCATGCGTGTGCACGCGTGTGCGTGTGCGCCGACAGCTCCTCCCGGGCTGGGGTTTTTTTTTTGCTTTGCGTTTCATTGCAGGCTGGAAAAAGAAATTAAATATCTTAAAAAAAAAAAAAAGAAATTAAATATCTAAAAAAAAAAAACAAAACCTAAAAAAAAAAAAAAACAAAACCTAAAAAAAAAAAAAAAAAAAAGCCCTGGAGAGGTCACCGGCGCGAAGCAGTTTGGTTTTTTAATTTTTGCTCTATCGACGGTGTCTCTCCCCCCCCCCCCGTTTTTTTCATTGTTAAATTGTATTGATTTAGCTTTTCCTGAAAAAAAAAAAAAAAAAAAAAAGAAGGATCTTGGTGGGAGCTCCCACTCCAACGTGGTTTCCCGCTGCAGCGAAGCCCAGTGCTCCCAGTGCTCCCAGTGCTGAGCCTGCAAGTCCTCAGCGAGGGAGGGGGGCTGCGAGCAGAGGTTGCGAGGGCTTGCACCCAGCTCTTTGCTCCCCCCCATCCCAACAAGCCCCAGTCCCATTTCTCCCTCTTTCCCTAAAAAATCACCCCTGAAAAGAGGGGGTGACCCCCTCTCAGGGGCACAATTACTTTTATGGGGCTCCTTCCCCCTCCCCCACTCCATCCCGGAGCCTCCAGGCGGCCGCCCCGGCCCTGGTAAATACGTCTTATTTTTTTTTTGGCATGTAATTACACCCTCCCCAAATTGCACGGTAGTCGTGGATTATTGTCCAGGAGCTTTTGCTTTTTTCCAACCAACGTGGCTCCTGCAAATGTGGAAACGGTGGTGGAGGAGTGCCAGGGTGGGGAGAGAGGGGAGCGGGACGTCGGGGAGGGAGAGGGCTGGGGGAAAGAAAGGGAAAAGATGGAAAGAAAGGGGGGAAAAAAATAAAAAATAAAAGGAGTGTTTTTTGGGGTGTTTTGGGGGGTGTCTGTGGTTTCGGGGTGGGTGCTCTGGATGGCCTTGACCTTTGCATGGTGCTGGAAGGGTTTGGGCACCAGGGTCTTTAGGGGGAGGTGGGGGGTGTTGGGGAGCTCCGGGTGCAGGGGATAGGTGGGAGGGTCGGGGGTTGCAGGCAGGAGACCCCCGACCCCCCAGCGCGACAACCCAGCGTCGCGTGGCACTGGGGTCCTGAAGCGCCACGTGCCACATCGCCTGTCCCCACCCTGCCCAGCGCATCCAGCCCCCCGACCACCTCAGCATATGCAAATCCCCCCCAAACCCCCCAAAAAACCCCACACATCCCCCCCAAACCCCCATCCCATCCCCACCCCCACCCCTCCCAGCCCCTCAGCGGGACGACACGCGTGTCCGCTGTCGGTGTATGCGTGTACACAAACGGATGGACGAGGGGGGGGGGCGATGGAAGCGGGGGGTGGGGGGTGTTGGGGTGCCCCCGACTCGCTGGGTGCTGCTGATGGCCGAGGGGCCGTCCAAAATTCCCTGCATGCGCCGTGTCCCACCTCTTCGGGCCCGGCGCACGTGTATATAAGGGGAGGCGAAGGATAGGGCAAGGGCAGTAGGAAGTTTCTGCTGGGGTCTGGATTGGAGTTCCAGAGTCGGATCGGCCCGTATGACCCCAACCTAAGACCACAAGAAGACCCAAAGAGTCTACATGTCTAATATTTAGACATGTTAGCTTTGTGGATTCTCGGTTACTGCTGTTGATAGCAGCGACTGTACTACTCACCCACGGGCAAGGAGAAGAAGACAGTAAGTAGCCGCCATCGGTCCATGGTCCTCCGATGGTCCTCACCGCCGGTGGGACGCGGGGTGGGGTGGTGAGGGGGTCTGGGTTGGTGCCAGGGTCTGGGTGGCATCTTGATGCTTCGGTCCTATTAGGGAAGGTAAAGAGGTGGTTGGGTGGTGGAGAAAGGGGGAAAAATATGATATTTAGGGGAAATTAATTAGGGAGGGGGAAGGAAAAAAAAAAAGGGAGGGAAAAAGTTAAGGGTGGGTGGGGGATTTTGGGGGTGAAGGGGGTTTGAGTGGGGTCTAAGCTGGTGTGGAGGGATGGGGACAGTGCCAAGAGCGGGGGAGGGAGGGGAGGGCTAGGAGGAGGCAGTGGGGAAGGGGAGGAGGAGGAGGATGAGGAGGAGGAAGGAAAAGGGGGAAAAGAGCAAGGGAGAGAGTGGAGAAGGGGGGAGAGGAGGGGAGAAGGGGGGAGATCTGCGAAAGCCATCAGGAAAGAATTAGAGAAGTCTCGGATGATTCATAAGGAAAATGTTTCGGCAGCCCGTAAAGTCGGGCTGGGCCAGACGGCCCCCTCGGCCACCCGGGACGGGGACGCTGCCCCACAGCCTCCCCACGGGCTGCGGCGGGGACGGGGCACGGCCGGGTACCCCCCCCCCCAGCACCCCTCTCCCCACCGCCGCGTCCCCCCCTGCACCCCGCTGGGCTGCCCGCAGCCATGGGGACCCGGGGGCCCTGGGACGGAGCCAGGTCTGGGGTCCCCGTTGCGTTTTGCCCCATTTTCTCATTTAGGGGGGGCGGTGTACTTTTTAATGCTTTTTAATTTTTAAAAATTATTTTTCATTATTTTTCATTTTGCGTTTGACGATATCCATTCTGCCTTTTGCATTTCGCCTTTTGCCTTTTTTAGGAGGGGGGCCACAATACACACCCCAGGCCAGGCCATCCCCTTGCTCCCCCTTCCCAGAGACACCCCCCCCGCCCCGGGGCCCTGGCACCCCGCCCTCCCCTCCCCTCCCGTCCGCCAGCCCCCGCCTGCCTCCAGCCTCCGGATTCCCATTCCCAGCCCCATCTGGCCCCATCCAGCCCCGTCCCGCAGCCGCCTGGATCTAATTTCAGTCTCAACACTGGGGCCAAGCCCCCCCTCCGGCTCCTCCATCCCATCCCATCCCATCCTCATCCCATCCCCATCCCCTCCATCCCCATCCCCATCCCCATCCCCATCCCCATTCCGGTCCCCATGCCCCGGTGCCAGCCTGCACCGCTTGCCCCCGTGAGCCCCCTGCCCGCCGCGGGGGTATTTGCCTTGGCCCCATCCGCCGCGGGACGTAGCAAGCGGCTGGAGGGTTTTTTTTTTGTTTAAAAATTCCAGCGTATGTGGGAAGAGTTTATTGTGGTGCTTTTCCCGTGTCACCGCGATGGGTTGATGAGAAACAGATGAAGGGAGAAACGCGAGAGGGGGGATGAAGGAGGGGATGGAGGGGAAGGAGAAGGGCCATGGTTTAGGGGCGGGGGGGGGCGCACCCTGACGCTTCCCCCCGCCCTTCCCTCCCAGTTCAGACTGGAAGCTGCGTCCAGGATGGCTTAACGTACAGCGACAAGGATGTCTGGAAGCCCGAACCGTGCCAGATCTGCGTCTGCGACAGCGGCAACATCCTCTGCGACGAGGTGATCTGCGAGGACACCTCCGACTGCCCCAACGCCGAGATCCCCTTCGGGGAGTGCTGCCCCATCTGTCCCGACACCGACGGTACCGTCTCATCCCGCACCCCCACTTTGCTCGCCCCCCCGGTTCCTCATCCCGGTGTGGGCTGGTGCCCGTCCCCTGGGGGGCGGGGCTGTGGGGTGGGTGCGGGGTCGGGGGCGTGGTGGGTGACGCCCGGCTCCCCTGACCCCCGTCCTTTCTCCCGCAGCCTCCCCTGTCTACCCAGAAAGCGCTGGAGTAGAGGTAAGGGTCCCCCCCAAGCCCCCCTGACATCCCCCCCCTCAATTTTTGGCAAACACCTTTTCTAACCACCCGTTTCGTCTCTCCCGACAGGGTCCTAAGGGTGACACCGCCCCAAAGGAGACAGGGTGGGTATGACCCCCACAGATCCCTCTCCCGCCCTGCCAAGACCCTCACCCTGCTGGGGCTCACCCTCCTCCTCTCTCTCGCAGGGACTCCCCGGCCCCCCTGGCAGAGATGGCATCCCTGGACAGCCTGGCCTCCCGGGACCCCCAGGCCCTCCAGGTCCTCCAGGCCTCGGCGGAGTGAGTACGGGGGGGTCCCCGGTGGTGCAGACCCCCACAAGGGTGCCTGCACTCCGCTTATCCCCCCCTCTCCCTCCTGCCCGCAGAACTTCGCTCCTCAAATGTCTTATGGCTACGACGAGAAAGCTGGTGGGATGGCCGTGCCTGGCCCCATGGTGAGCACTGGGGGGCATGGGTCCCCCGGGGTGGGGGGACACCAGGGGACACAGGTGGGGGGGTGAAGCCAGGCAAGGTACTGGGAGCATTTCCTGTGTGGCGGTGCTGAGGGTGCTGTGGAGTGATGGGAGGTGGGAGGGATGGGGAGGGACATCCTGGGGCAATGGGGACAGGGATGGGGCTGACCCAGTGGCAATGGGGACAGGGATGGGGACAGGGATGGGGTGGTGACCTGGAGGCAATGGGGACAGGAATGAGTGGGGATGGGATGGGGATAGGGATTGGGTGGGGATGGGGTTGGAATGGGACAGGGAATGGGTGGGGATGGTTTGGCTATGGGGACAGGAATGTGGTGGCAGTGGGGACAGGGATAGGGCGGCAATGGGGTAGCAATGGGGACAGGGATAGGGACAGGGACTGGGTGGTGATGGGGTGGGAATGGAGACAAGGATGGGATGGCAATGGGGACAGGGATGTGGTGGCAGTGGGGACAGGGATGGGATGGTGATCGGGTGGCAATGGTATAGTTGTGCATGCAGGGATGGAGTGATGATGGAGACAGGAATGGGGACTGGGATGGGGTGGTGATTGGGTGGCAATGGGGACAGGGAATGGGTGGTGATGGGGAGAAGGATGGGTGGCAATGGTGTAGCAGTGTGGACAGGGATGGAGGGGCAATGGGGACAGGGATGGGGACAGGGACAGGGAATGGTTGGTGACAGGGACAAGGACAGGGTGGTATGGGGACAGCGATGGGATGGAGGTGTCCATGGGGACAGCAGTGGGGACTGGGAATGGTTGGTGATGGTGACAGGGATGGGCACAGCAGCTGTTCTTCACCACTTCCCGTTCTCCTTCCTAGGGCCCAGCCGGTCCCCGTGGTCTCCCCGGCCCCCCTGGCGCTCCCGTGAGTATCTCCCCCTCCCTCCCCTCTTGGTTTGGGGACACGCAGGTCCCAAGGGCCCCTTGGGGTGACGGCAGCTGGGTGGGATGGGACGGGGCGAGGGCAGGACAGGGCATCCCACCCTTCCCGATGGCAACGGAAACACGTGGGGACGCACGTCCTCGTGCCACCGTACGGGGTGTGGGGGGGCTGCCATCGCCAGAGGGTTCTCAGGCCCAATCTTCTTCTCATTTTCTAACCTGTTTTTTCCCTTTTTTTTTTTTTCCCCCTTTTTTCCCCCCTCAACCCACAGGGTCCTCAAGGTTTCCAAGGTCCCCCTGGTGAACCCGGAGAGCCCGGTGCTTCTGTGGTCTTGCCACCAGCCTAATGTCCTGCAGGGATGGGGATGAGGCTGCCCGGTCCCAGCCCCAGCCGTGGCCACGCTGGCCCCGCTCCGGGGCATCCCGGCTAGGGCTATGGGAATGAGGCTGCGTGGATCCCGGTGCTGCAGTGGGTGACAGGGGACAGCCGTCACCCACAGCACCCTCATCCCTTCCTTGCATCTCTCCTAGGGTCCCATGGGTCCCCGTGGTCCAGCCGTCCCCCTGGCAAGAACGGAGATGACGTAAGTGGCCTCAGGATGGGGTCTCCCCCCACCCCATTCCAGTTTGGGGGTTGGTGGCCCTGCCAATCCCCACAAACCCAGAGCCACCTGGCCTGGAGACATGCCACTAACCAGGTGTCCTTCTCCTTAGGGTGAAGCTGGAAAGCCCGGCCGTCCCGGAGAGCGCGGTCCTCCCGGTCCCCAGGTGAGATGCCCTCCACCAAGGTGCCATCCTTGGGGGGCACAGGAGGGGACACCCCACCGTGACCTGCCCGGTGGCAAAGCAAGGATATGACACCAGCCACCTGCCCCCCTGCCCTGGGGACAGGGATAAGGGGGTGTGGGGTCAGCCCCCCCACCCTGAGCATCTCCATCACCTCCCCTCCCTTTTTTCATAGGTGCTCGTGGTCTCCCAGGAACTGCCGGTCTGCCAGGCATGAAGGGGCACAGGGTGAGTCCCTCCGGCTGTGTCTGCAAGATTTAGGGGAAGGGGGACCCCAACTTGGACTGGAGTTGACCTGACCACCCCCACACCTTGCCTTTCTCTCCTCTGCTCCCCAGGGCTTCAGTGGTCTGGATGGTGCCAAGGGTGAGCCAGGTCCCCTGGTCCCAAGGTGAGGAGCAGTGGTGTCACCCCCCCCCCTCTCCCAGTAAGGTCTCAGCTGCTCCCCTCGCTCCGGAGTGGGTCCCTCACCCTTCTCCTTTCTTCTAGGGTGAGCCCGGCAGCCCCGGAGAGAATGGTGCTCCTGGGCAGATGGTGAGTGCTGGAGGCCCCGGGGACCACGGCGGAGACCCCGCCGAAACGGATGTGGGGGGTGAGACGTGTCCTCGATGGCGTCCTCGGGATGCTTCCCCAGGGATGCTCCAGGGAATGGGGTGGGGGGGTTTAATCCCCTGGAAATGTCACTGCGGGCAGGAGGTGGGGGGGCACAGGGATGGGGGAGGCCCCGAAAGGAGAAAGTGTCTCTTGTGGTGACCCAAACGTGTCCTCTCCCCTCCCAGGGTCCTCGTGGGCTTCCCGGCGAGAGAGGTCGTCCTGGCCCGTCTGGCCCCGCTGTGAGTATCTGGTCTGGGGAGGACTGAGCACCCCCTGCCCTGGGGAGGGGTGCTGGGGGCCACCCCTCCTGCCACTGGCATCGCTAAGAGGGATCTCTTTTCCCACAGGGTGCTCGTGGTAACGATGGTGCTCCCGGCTGCCGGTCCTCCTGTAAGTAATCCCTAAACCCACTCCCAACCAGCACCCGGCCTCAGCTACGGCTTCTCCAGAGAGATCCTGGGAAATCCTGGCCGGGGGCCAAAGCTCCACTACCCGGAAAACTCCTCGTGTCAGACATGCGAGGTGGGGTCCCTTGTCTGATGTGTGTCCTCTCCCCTTTCCAGGGTCCAACTGGCCCCGCTGGTCCCCCCGGCTTCCCCGGTGCTGCCGGTGCAAAGGTAGGACCTGCCTGACCATCTCCCCAGAAACTGGTGGAAACTGGGAATATGGGTGGTGGGAAGGAAGGACTGAGCATCGAATGGGGTCCCCATGTGGCCCAAAAATGAGGAAACCCGAAGTGCCATGGGCTCAGGGCTGCTGGGACATCCCCAGCCAAGTCCCATGGGCACCGCTGCCGGCTTTGCCTCCATGGCAAAGGAGCTGTGGATGGGGGGGGAAATCAGCCACGTCGAGGGTTCAGGGCAGCCCTCGTGCTCACGGCTCTTCCTCCTCCATTTTCTTCCTCCCCAGGGTGAAACCGGTCCCCAAGGTGCTCGTGGTAGCGAAGGTCCCCAGGGTGCCCGCGGTGAGCCCGGACCCCCCGGCCCTGCTGGCGCTGCTGGTCCTGCTGTAAGTGGCATTCGACGGCTCCTTGCCCTTCGGCCTCATGTTCTGCCAGCCCTGGTATAACCATCCTCCTCCTCCTCTTTCTCTCCACAGGGCAACCCTGGTGCTGATGGTCAACCTGGTGCCAAGGGCGCAACTGTGAGTGTCCGTCTCCCTCTGGCCTGGCTCTGGGATGAGGGTCCCTACTGCTCCCTCACCCCCTCCTCTGCCTCTCCTAGGGTGCTCCTGGCATTGCTGGCGCTCCTGGCTTCCCCGGTGCCCGTGGTCCCTCCGGACCCCAGGGTCCCAGCGGTGCCCCCGGTCCCAAGGGTAACAGCGTGAGTATCCCCGGACATCTCCATCCTCCTCCTCTCAGGGTTGGATCCCTTCTCCTCCTCCAACAAGCTGCCGTCCTGCCTGGAGATGCCTCCTCTGGCGAGAGCAGGATGGTGCTGGGGGCTGGCAGATGCTGAGCATCCCCCCCTCCTGCTGTGGGACCGGGGATGTGGCTCAGGGCCCCCTTTGCTCATCCATTTGGTGTTCACTGGCTTTTCCCTCTTCTCTCCTTTCCTCTCCAGGGTGAACCCGGTGCTCCAGGCAACAAGGGAGACACTGGTGCCAAAGGCGAACCCGTAAGTGACCCCCCAATGTCTCCTTGGGGGCTCAGTCCTCCTGGCTCCCGCACACCCTGTGGGTGCTCAGCCCTCCACCTCCTCCCCCAGGGTCCTGCTGGTGTCCAAGGTCCCCCCGGCCCAGCCGGGAGGCAAGAGAGGAGCTCGCGGTGAGCCGGTCCCGCTGGCCTTCCCGGCCCCGCTGGCGAACGCGTGAGTAGGAGCAGACCCTGTCCCACCCCTGCCATGTCCCTGTCCCCGTCCTTGTCCTCCTCCTGTCTCCCAGCATCCGGCGCTGAGCCTCATGGGTGCTCGAGGACAGGCACTCGCTGTGGTGCCATCCCCAGCCATTCCGACATCCCACTGAGGTCTCCGGTGGAGCGTCCCGGCACACGTCCCCATTGGCACATCCCTCCCCTGCACCCTCAAACTCCCCAGAGTCCCCCCATGTCTCAGCACTGACCGTCCCGTCCCTCGCAGGGTGCTCCTGGCAGCCGCGGTTTCCCTGGCGCTGATGGCATCGCTGGTCCCAAGTAGGTGCCCACG
Source organism: Tauraco erythrolophus (assembly GCF_009769465.1). Taxonomy (NCBI): domain Eukaryota; kingdom Metazoa; phylum Chordata; class Aves; order Musophagiformes; family Musophagidae; genus Tauraco; species Tauraco erythrolophus. Next base: position 40,290 of record NW_028238638.1, on the reverse strand, counting down.
TCTCCCCCTGCCTGTCCGGGTGACAAAGCCATGTCCTCAGCCAGCCAGGCTGGCTCTGGTGGCACAGCTCTGTGGACCAGCTCCGGTCCCCATCCCTGGCTGCCGTCCTGCAGCTGGAGTGACCCCCTCCCCTCTCCCCCCACTCTGCAGGGTCCCCCTGGCGAGCGTGGCTCCCCCGGCCCCGTTGGCCCCAAAGGATCTCCTGGTGAAGCTGGACGTCCCGGGGAACCCGGCCTCCCCGGTGCCAAGGTGACATGGTGGGATGGTGGGCATGGCAGCAGGGTGGCTACCAGGAGCCATGGCAGCATGGCCACCGTGCCGCCAGCCCTGCTCCAAGGACGGATGCCAGCAGAGAAGCCACTTTCCAGGATGCTCGCCTTGCCAGAGCATCCCTGGGGAGCTCTGAGCCCCCAACCCACCTTGCACTCCCTTGCAGGGTCTGACTGGAAGCCCTGGGAGCCCCGGTCCGATGGCAAGACTGGCCCCCCCGTAAGTTGTACCCGCTGATGCCCCCCCCCCCCATCTTGCCGCTGCCTTGGCTAACGGGGCGCTCACTGCCCCCATAACAGGGTCCCGCTGGTCAAGACGGCCGCCCCGGCCCCCCCGGCCCCCCCGGAGCCAGAGGTCAAGCTGGTGTGATGGGTTTCCCTGGTCCCAAAGGTGCTGCGGTGAGTGGGACGAGAGCTGCACCCCCCGGGGGGGCTGGAGATGCTGCTGCCGGGCAGATGCAGGAGCCGCGGTCCACGGGGGTTTCCCACCCGCTGCCAGCACCCGACACCCGGGCTGCGGGTGGGCACATGGCTCCGGTGGCACCGGCACCCCAGGAGGGTGGCTCAGGGGACGTGTGTCCCCCTGGGTGCCTCTGTGCCCGCGGGCTGGTGCCCATCGGCGTCACGGTGCCGTCGTGGGTCTCATCCCATCTCTTGCTTTTAGGGTGAGCCTGGCAAACCCGGCGAGAGAGGTGCTCCCGGTCCCCCTGGCGCTGTTGTAAGTATTCGCCGGAGCGTGGCCAGCGTGGCCGGGAGCTTCCCCGTGGCATGGGGCTGGGGTGGGACGTGGGACACCGGGGTGGGCCCGGGGCCGGCTCCGTGGCTGAGGATGGCAGCAGGTCCTGGTGGCCGAGCTCCAGCCTGGTGGTTGCCAGTGGCTTTGGAGTTGGGACAAGCAGGAGGTGACGTGGCCACAGGCAGCTCGCGGTGGCTTCTCCCGTCCTTCGAAGGATGCTGTGGCTACGTCCAGCCCCACGCTTTGGGGGGGGGGTACAGAGTCCCACGGGGCATCGGTGGACGGCGGGTGGGGGCTGCGCTCTGAGCACCCTCCTCTCCCTCTTCGGCAGGGTGCTGCTGGCAAAGACGGTGAAGCTGGTGCCCAAGGTCCCCCGGCCCTACCGTGAGTATCGACAAGCCCGTGGCCACCCACGGCCACACTCGGCCACCGGAGAAGGGGCTCGGGAGCCAACTGCCCCCCCCTCACCCTCATCCCCTCTCCCCCGGGTCCCGCTGGAGAAAGAGGTGAACAAGGTCCCGCCGGTGCTCCTGGCTTCCAGGTGAGGGACCCCTTCCCTTGGGAAGGTGGGCATGATGTGACATCCCCTTTGGTCACCCGCCTCCACAACGTCTCATCGTTCCTCTTCTTCCTCCCCAGGGTCTGCCGGGCCCCGCTGGCCCCCCCTGAGGCTGGCAAGCCTGGTGAGCAGGTGAGTGTGGGCGAGCATGGCTACACCATGGCACCATCCCCATCCCCTCGCCATCGTCCCTCTCCCAGCTGGGCTGGGGGCTGCTGATGGGGTCCCCCTCAGTGCATCCCAAAGCAACGTGCTCCGTGTAGCCCCCTCCCTGGGGGCAGCAGAGACCCCAGCCCTGTCCTGGCCGCCCAGGACTCTGGGACCCTCCCCCCACTCCCTCCCCACGCCTGGGGGCATCCCAGGGACTTTTCCACCTGTCACCCCTTCCCACCCTGACTCTGCACCCTCTCCCTCCCACAGGGTGTCCCTGGAGATGCTGGTGCCCCCGGTCCCGCCGGTGCCAGGGTAAGTGGAACCCCCTCGCTCCCTGGCCAGCTCTTGGCACCCCCCCGGTGCCCACCACTCCCCTGACGGCCTCGGCCCCCCCTCCTGCCTCCCCCTTCCAGGGCGAGAGAGGTTTCCCTGGTGAACGTGGTGTCCAAGGCCCCCCCGGTCCCCAAGGTCCTCGTGGTGCTAACGGTGCTCCCGGTAACGACGGTGCTAAGGTAGGTGTGAGATCTCGGTGATGGGTGGTGATGGGTGGTGATGGGTGATGAGTGACCGTCCAAAGCTGGTGGCTCTTGGGGTGCAGATGTAAAGGGGGGTGGGGGTGGGTTTGGCTTCACCCCCTTTTCCTGGGTTGGACCCCTGGGATGGGCTCCCGTGCGGCGGCTGAAGCCAGAAAGGACGTTGCCATGTTGGGGAAGCCCTGGGTTCTGGCTAACATCCGTTTTCTGTCTCTCTTGCCCAGGGTGATGCTGGTGCTCCTGGTGCCCCCGGAAACCAGGGGCCCCCCGGTCTGCAGGGAATGCCCGGAGAACGTGGTGCTGCCGGCCTGCCAGGCGCCAAGGGTGACAGAGTGCGTGTCCCCCCAAAATCCCAATGTTACCCCTTGGTCCTCAGCTCCCGGCCATCCCTGTGCCTCCCCCATCGTCCCCTTGGGGCTGGATGTGCCCCCAAAGCGAAGGCCAGTGGGCAGCAGCCCCCAGGTGAGGGGACGCCTGGTGCCACCTTGGTCCCCACCCGAGTGTGGCCCTTGGGACAATCTCTCCGTGCCAGCTGGGAGCTGAACCCGGCTCTTCCTCCAGAGCCTGGGAGGAGGAGGATGGTCTCAGCCTCTCCTGAGTGGGATGAAGAAGCAGGAGAGGAAAGAGGGGGTGACCCTCCTGGAGGGGACCTGCGCAAGTAACCCACCATCATCTTCCTCTCCCAGGGCGACCCCGGTCCCAAAGGTGCTGATGGTGCTCCTGGCAAAGACGGTCTCCGAGGTCTGACCGGCCCCATCGGCCCCCCCGGCCCTGCTGGTGCTCCCGGTGACAAGGTAGGACTGTCCCCCCCCCCCCAAGCCAGACACTGCACCGGGGACGGATGTGTCCCCGCACCCACCACCACCCCCGCCCAGCTTTGACCTTCTTTTTTTTTTTGCTTTTCCTCCCCTTTTCCAGGGTGAAGCCGGTCCTCCTGGTCCTGCCGGTCCCACTGGTGCCCGTGGTGCTCCCGTGAGTGTCCCCCCACCTGGGTGGCTGTCATCACCCCTCGGTGGCCACCCATGAGGGTCCCCTGTCCCCCACCCGACATGACTCCCCCTCTCGCCATCTCTCCGTAGGGTGACCGTGGTGAGCCTGGCCCTCCCGGTCCTGCTGGATTTGCTGGCCCCCCTGTAAGTGCGATGGTCTCTCTCCACCCTATTCCGAGGGCCTGATCCTGCCCCCTCGGGCTGATTCTGTCCCCCCTCCCCGCTCACCCCGCTCCGCTCTCCGCAGGGTGCCGATGGCCAGCCTGGTGCTAAAGGTGAAACCGGTGATGCCGGAGCCAAGGGTGATGCCGGCCCCCCCGGCCCTGCTGGCCCCACTGGTGCTCCTGGCCCCGCCGTAAGTTACCCCCCCATCACCCCCCACCCGCTCGGGGTCCAGCCCCACAGCGCAGCTCACCCCTTTCTCCTCCTCCTCTTCCTCCTCTTCCTCCTCCACAGGTGCTGTTGGTGCTCCTGGTCCCAAAGGTGCTCGCGGTAGCGCTGGACCCCCTGTAAGTACCAGTCTCATGGTGGGGGGGGCAAACACACCCCCAGGGTGGCTCGGGTCCCCACTGCGCCCCACTGCATGTCCCCCCCTCCCCGTCTCTGAGGTCAGCATGCACCTGGGGCAGCTTCATCCCGCACGGGGGGGGATGGAGCAAAGGGGAAAAGGGGGGGGTGGGGGGCGGTGCCTTTACCCCCCTCCCCAAATCAGCCCCAACTCCCCCCTGGGTGGACACTTTCCTCCTGGCCACCAACCCTGCAGTGACCCCCACCCAGGGGATCGTCCCTGGCCCCGCTCCGCGACGAGGGCAGGTGGCACCTGGATCGGATCCCTGGTGACTCCCAACTTTTCTCCCTTTCCAGGGTGCTACTGGTTTCCCTGGTGCTGCTGGAAGAGTCGGTCCCCCCGGTCCCTCGTGAGTACCCCGGGTGGGGGGTGGGTGCTGGTGGCGGGGGGGAAAGCGGGACGGGAGGTGCTGGGCGCCCATCCAGCCAGCTCCGCGTGGCCGCCCTGTCCCACTTGGCACTGGGACACCCCTGGCTGCCCTTCAGCTGGCAGCTGGGGGATCCCAGGCTGACGGCATCGCCTTCCCCCCCCCCACCCACCCAGGGGAACATCGGTCTCCCCGGTCCTCCCGGCCCCAGCGGGAAGGAAGGTGGCAAAGGTCCCCGTGGTGAAACTGGCCCCGCTGGCCGCCCCGGTGAGCCTGGCCCCGCTGGCCCCCCCGGCCCCCCTGGCGAGAAGGGCTCTCCTGGCGCTGACGGCCCCATCGTAAGTCACCCCCCATCGGACCCCCTCTGCCGAGCCGGGGGTGCGGGGCTGGCAGCACCCTGCACCCCCAGCTTGGCATCCCTCGGCTGTCCCCTCCGTGTAGAGGATGGCCCCCCCGCCGCCTCCACCTCCACCCTGAGGTGCCGGTTGTCCCCCCCAGGGCGCTCCCGGCACCCCCGGACCCCAAGGTATCGCCGGCCAGCGCGGTGTCGTCGGTCTCCCTGGACAGAGAGGAGAGAGGGGCTTCCCTGGGCTGCCCGGCCCCTCTGTGAGTACTTCGGGGGGGTTACATGATGCTGAGACCCCCGCCAGGGTCCGACTCACCCCCATGGCTGCAGCCTCGGTGGGGGGAGATGCCAGCTGGTGCCTGACACCCCCCCATCGTCTCCACTCCGCAGGGTGAACCCGGCAAACAAGGTCCCTCTGGTTCTCCCGGTGAGCGTGGCCCTCCTGGCCCCATGGGCCCCCCGGCCTGGCTGGACCCCCCGGTGAAGCTGGACGTGAGGTGAGCAGCCGTGGGCAACCGTCGGTGTCGGGGTGGGGGGCACAGACCCGCCCCCCAGATGTCGGCCTTGGGTCTGCTGCGCTGAGGACTTGCCAACTCATGGCACCCATGGGTGCTGGCGTGGTCGGCGCAGGGTGGTGCGGAGAACGGAGATGGTGCCGTCCAGGCCCTCGTTAGCCCCCGCCTGCACTAACGAGGGGGGGTCTTTGCTCCTCCGTAGGGTGCTCCCGGTGCTGAAGGTGCTCCCGGTCGCGATGGTGCTGCTGGTCCCAAGGTGAGTGGGGTGGGGACGGTGGTGGGAGGGGGCTCTGCTGGCCCGTACAGACCTGATCTCTCCTCTTCTTCCTCCTCCTCCTCCTCCTCACAGGGTGACCGTGGTGAGACCGGCCCCGCTGGCCCCCCTGGTGCTCCCGGTGCCCCTGGTGCCCCCGGTCCTGTCGGTCCTGCTGGCAAACACGGAGATCGTGGTGAGACTGTAAGTGATGCTCTGCCGGTGTGGGCTCCCCTCCACCACCCATTGCACCCTCCCCAGTCCCGGAGCTCACCCGGAGCTCACGGAGCAACAATCCATCCTGCCAACCCGCGGCTGGTCCTGGCTGGGGTGGGGGGAGCAGAAGGTGGAGGATACTCTAACCTGTCCCCTTCTCTCCCCCCCAGGGTCCCCAGGTCCCGCTGGCCCCCCTGGTCCTGCTGGTGCTCGTGGTCCTGCTGTAAGTTGATGTTGTCCTCCATCCTCCTCGGTGCTTCGGCATCCCCGTGGGCACAGGGGCAGCAGCTGGTCTGGACCCCACTAAACACATCTTCCTCCTCCTCCTCCTCTTCCTCCAGGGTCCACAAGGTCCTCGTGGTGACAAAGGTGAAACCGGTGAACAGGGTGACAGAGGCATGAAGGGTCACAGAGGCTTCTCCGGTCTCCAGGGTCCACCTGGTCCTCCAGTAAGTCCCATGGGGTGACGGTGGCCCCGGGTGCTGCCCTGCATCCTGGGAGCAGAGCAAGATGCTGATGGGGCTCCTTCTTCTTCCTCACTTTGCACAGGGCTCTCCTGGTGACAAGGTCCTTCTGGTGCTTCTGGTCCCGCCGGTCCAAGAGTAAGTCCTCGGTGGAGCCACAATCTCCAGCCTGGGCTGGAGCATCGCCGGGGGAGCGGGGGCAGAGGGTCTCCGATGCCGTTGGGTTTTCTCGTGGATGGAGGGGATGACTCTGCGTGGGCGAGACGGCCACGCTCACCCCTTCTCCTGTCCCACAGGGTCCTCCCGGCTCCGCTGGTGCTGCCGGCAAAGACGGTCTCAACGGGCTGCCCGGCCCCATCGGCCCCCCCGGCCCCCGCGGTCGCACCGGTGACGTCGGCCCCGTCGTACGTATCGGTCCCTCTGCTGCCGCCTGCCTGGAGCCACCCACCCGCCTTCATCTCCTGCTCACCATCCTCCTCCTCCTCCCCAGGGTCCCCCCGGCCCACCCGGCCCCCCTGGTCCTCCCGGCCCCCCCAGCGGCGGCTTCGACTTCAGCTTCCTGCCCCAGCCGCCCCAGGAGAAGGCTCACGACGGCGGCCGCTACTATCGCGCCGATGATGCCAATGTGATGCGTGACCGGGACCTGGAGGTGGACACCACCCTCAAGAGCCTGAGCCAGCAGATCGAGAACATCCGCAGCCCTGAGGGTACCCGCAAAAACCCTGCCCGTACCTGCCGCGACCTGAAGATGTGCCATGGAGACTGGAAGAGCGGTCAGTGTCCCCGCCGGTCCCCGCGTCCCTCTGGGATGCTCTCACCTCTGTCCCTCTGTCCCCTCTACCTGCTCCTCACCTCCATCCTTTCTCCATCCCCCCTGGTTGATCCTCACCTTCCACCCTGTCTCTCATGGCTGCTCCTCACCTCCAACCTTCTTACCTGCTCCTCACCTCCATCCTCCATCCATCCCTTCATCCTCCATTCTTCACAGCTGCTCCTCACACTCCATCCTCTGTCCTCATGACTGTTGCTCAACTTCATGCTTCACCACCTCCTACCTGCTCCTCACCTCCTTCCTCCATCTCTCTTGGCTGCTCCTCACCCCAAACCCTCTTACCTGCTTCTAACCTCCGTCCTTCATCCATCCCTTCATCCTCCATTCTTCACAGCTGCTCCTCACCTCCATCCTCTGATCCTCATGGCTGTTGCTCAACTCCACTCTCCACCACCCCAGATCCCTCCTACCTGTTCCTCACCTCCATCCTCCATCCCTTCGTCCTCCACCTCTCATGGCTGCCCCTCACCTATCCCTCCATCCGTCCATCCCCCATGGCTGCTCCTCACCTCCAGCCTCCATCCAACCGTCGTGGCCACCCGCCTCCCTCCCAGCTCCCTGACCCCCTCCCTCTGCCCCACAGGCGAATACTGGATCGACCCCAACCAAGGCTGCAACCTGGACGCCATCAAGGTCTACTGTAACATGGAGACGGGCGAGACGTGCGTCTACCCCACCCAGGCTGACATCGCCCAGAAGAACTGGTACCTCAGCAAGAACCCCAAGGAGAAGACACATCTGGTTCGGCGAGACGATGAGCGACGGCTTCCAGGTGAGCATGGGAGACCATGATGGGGGGCACAACCGGGATGGACAACCAGCTCCGCGGTGCCTAACGCCTCTTCTCCGGCAGTTCGAGTACGGCGGTGAGGGATCCAACCCGGCCGACGTCGCCATCCAACTGACCTTCCTCCGCCTGATGTCCACCGAAGCCTCCCAGAACATCACCTACTACTGCAAGAACAGCGTCGCCTACATGGACCAAGACACCGGCAACCTGAAGAAGGCCCTTCTCCTCCAAGGCGCCAATGAGATCGAGATCCGGGCCGAAGGCAACAGCCGCTTCACCTACAGCGTCACCGAGGACGGCTGCGCGGTGAGTGGTCCGGGGGCACGGTGGTGGTGGTGGTGGGGACGTGTTATGGGGACGGGGCTGATCCTGACCTCCCCCGTAGAGTCACACGGCACGTGGGCAAGACAGTCATCGAGTACAAGACGACGAAGACCTCTCGCCTGCCCATCATCGATTTGGCTCCCATGGACGTCGGCGCTCCAGACCAGGAATTCGGCATCAAAATCAGCCCCGTCTGCTTCTTGTAAACCGGACGCCCCTACGCGTGACAGGAGAGAGTATATATAATAATAATAATAATAATAAAAAAAAAAAGGACAAAAAAAAAAGACCAAAAAAAAAGGAGAAAATTTCACATGGACTTGAATTTGTGTCGGTTTCTATCCAGCGTCTCTAAAACTATTTGCGTTTCCGTAAAAGAAAAGCTAAAAAAAAACCCAACCCCCCAAAAAAAGAGCATTAAACCCAAAAAAGAAAAATAAAAATAAATGACTTTTCAAACCAAATCACCAGGCAGTGGGTTCGCTTGCTTGCCCTCCCCCCTCGGCCCCGAAACCGCCGCCGCGTCCCCCCTGCGGTGCCGAGCCCCCCCCAAAAATCCCGGGAAGGGCCAAAATCCCCCACGCCCTTTCCCCACCGGCCCCTTCGCTTCTTGCATCTCATTAGCACGTTAATTTTTTCCTGCCAGGAAGATGCTGAACTCTGGGTTATAATTTGCTTTTTATCGTTGTTTTTCCCTCTTTTTCCCCCCTCTCTTTTTTTTTTTTTTTTTGGTGTTATTTTTTTTTGGGCTTTTTTCTTCTTTTATTTTTATTCAGGCGGCAAAATCCGTTCAATCCCAGCGCCGAGCAGACCCGACCCTCCGCTGCATCCTCTCCTTTTCTGGAAGGCTACCTCACCGCTCCACTTTTGATTTTGATTTTGGGGGAGTTATTCTATTTTTTTTCCAATTTTTGGAGTTACTTTCATTTCGTTTTCAAGTAGTTTTAGGTTCGTTGGGGGGTTTTTTTTTCAGCCGTGCCGGGACTTTCCTGCCAGGTTCAGAGCAAAGGTGCTAATTATTTTTCTTAATATCTTCCCTCTCCCCCAACTATTTTGGTGCTTTGGTGATTTTGTTAATTTTTATTTTCTCCCCTTTAAGGTCTCTCGGGAGTCGCTGAGGTTTCTCACCCCCAAGGATTTTTATCCTGGGGGGTTTTCTTTTTATTATCTTTTATTTTGGTCCCGCACCGCCCAAGCCCGGGACCTCCTGGTGCTACACTCTCCAAAGACGCGACTCTGATTTATTTTAATTTCCCTCTATTTTGGTGTTTTTTGGTGTTTTTTGGTTTTTCCTCCCTCCCTCTCCTTCACTGCCCAACTTGTGAATTTTCCAAAGGTGCTATTCCCACCCCCCCGCACCCTTCCTCACCCATCCCGCCAGCAAAGCCCGGAGCGAACGCAAGGTAGAGCCAAAAAAATGGAAAAATAATTTAAATTAAAAGCTTCGAAAGGGGGAAAAAAAGACAACTTGGCTTTCCAGGTTAAGCAGGTGGATCTTCAGCTCCGCTCGCGTCTTCCAGCAGCTTTTTGTCCTTCATCTCTCCATCTCTCCATCCCATTCCTCCATCCCTCCCATCCCATGCCCATCCATCCCATCCCCCCATCCCATCCCTGGAGCGGCACGAGCCCATCCTGTTTGCCGACCCATCTCCTGGCGGATGCTCCGGGCTCTCCCGGACTCTGTACTTAGTTTGTATGTATAATTAATAATAATAATAATAATAATAATTTGAAATGTTTTTTTTTTGGGTGGTGGGTTTTTTTTTTTTTCTTTTTAATGATTAATAATAATAATTTTTTTTTAAATGCCGAAATAAAGCATGTGAAATGATCCACAAACCTGGGGTGCTCTTCAGCGGCGGCTCTCCTCCTCCTCCTCCTCCGGGGCTTTCGAGGGGGGATCTTGGGGTGGGTCAGGGTGGTTGCGGGGTGGGGGGGTCTTCCCAGCTCCCGCTCTCTCGTCCCAGTTGTTCCCGCTCCGCTCCCGTCGCGCTTCTGCGCTCCCGTGGGTCCGTCCTCCCACCAACACAGCCCCCCCCCCGCCCCCTTCCTCCTCCTCCTCCTCGCTCAGCCCTGGGCCAGGGGGAGAAGGAAATGAGGGCACCCCCCCCCAGCAAGGAGGGCTGGGTTTGGGGGAGGCAGAGGTGCGGTGCCCCGTGGTGAAGGGGGGCTTTGTTGTGGTGCCCCCCCGAAAAAAAATTAAGGGAGAAAGGGGAAAATGTAGAGAGCAGCAAGAGGAAAGAAGCGGGTGGGGGGCACTCAGTCCATGCCAGGCTTGGGGGGGGTGTCACCCCTCTAAAAGAAGAGTTAGGGGGCGGGGGGGCACACAGATACTGCAGCTGGGGAGAGCACAGAGAGATGCCCAAAATTGGGGGGGGGGGGGATATGCCCACCACAGTAGGTGCCTCTACACCCCCGCCGTGTGCCAGCAGCAGGCGCGTGTGCCCGGGGCAGCCAGTGCCCACTGTTGGGGGGGGGGGTACGAGAGAGACCCCGGGGGGGGGGGGGAGGTGCTGGGCAGGCAGCAGGATGAGGTCTCAATGCCGCCTTTCTCCTCACCTCCCCCAGCCCATCAATGGGTCCCCTTGTTCCTCCCCGGGCCCCCATGTTTGTGCAACCCCCCCCCGCCTGCCCCGTGTTTGGGGGGGGGATGCTGTGAAAGAGGCTCTTTCTTTGGAGGCGAGAGGCCGGGGATGGGCTGGGGGGACCCCTGAGAGGGGGGGGGGGGGTTGGGGGTTGGGGAGGGGTTCTGGGGGTGCTGAGGGGTGCCCGGCTGTGTGCGGTAGAAGGGGCGAGCGGTTGGAGCAGCCAGGGGCTCCGGGGGGGGAATTCTGCCAGATCCAGGTGAGTTGGGGTACAGTGGGGTGACATGGTGGGTCCCTGGGGGTGGGTGTCCTCCCCTCCTCCACGTGTTGTCCCCTCGCCCATCCCCAACCTGCTCTCCATGAGCCCCTTCCCCTCCGCAGGGCTTGGGGGGATGCAAGGTCAAAGCCCTTGCAGGGGTGCAAGACTTTTGGGGGGGGGTCATGGATGGAGTTTGGGCAGAGCGGGTGCAAGAAGGGCACCCAGAGGGAGCAAAGCAGCTGAAGAAGGGACAGAGAGGAGCAGGGACCCAGAAAGAGTGTCCTAGGAACTCCCCCCCAAACCCCCAGCAGCCCCCCCAGCCTCAAGCCTCACCCAGGGGCAGAGAACTGGCAAACTCAACTCACTGGTAGCAACCAGAAGGAGCCCAACAACAAGCTGCACCCCAAAAAAACCCCAATCCCCTCCCCCCATCCAACAGGACCAGGCAAAGGCATTTGGGGGGGGTGTTTGGGGGTCAAAAATAAAGCAGAAAAGCCACATCTGATCACTAAAAAGCCATTTTATCACCCTACCCACAGCCAAATTAAATGAAAATGAGAAGAAAAGGTTATTTCGCATCCCCCCCCCAAAAAAAAAGATAGCCAGGCAATAGCCCTGCAGCGGGCAGAGCCCAGCCGGACGGGCAGTCACCCGTCCGGCTGGGCTCTGCCTCCTGCCGGGCTGTTGTCCCCTCTAAATTGTCCCCAAAAGCATCATGGACACCATCATCGACCCAATCCCTGGGATTTTGTGTGTCCCCCCGGCATCTCAGCATCGTCCCGGTGCCACCCGGGGTACCCTCAACCCCGGTTCACTGCGGGAGAAGGGGGACGCGGGCACCGTCGGAAGGAGCGGGCATGGGGTTTATGCGTTGACCCGTCCGGACGTTGAACATGGGAAGGGTGGAAAGGGGTCGCGGGACATCCCGGCTGGTGGCCATGTGCCTCAGCTCCTCCGTGTCACCGTGGATGGTGGTGTGGTGGACCAGCTGGATGCTGAGGAGGGAGGGAAAATGGGTGCTGAGTCCTCGTCTTCCCACCCTCATGTCTTTCAGGAGGGGTTTGTGGGGCTGCTTGCCCCATTGGGGTCTGCCTACCCATCGTTGGTGTCCGCATACCCATCGATGGGGTCTGCCCCTCATCACTGAGGTCTGCTCCTCATCATTGGGGCCTGCACCCCATTATTGGGGTCTGCACACCCATTACTGGGGTCTTCACACCCATCATCGGGGTCTGCACCCATCGTTGGGGTCTGCTCCTCATGACTAAGGTTTACTCCCCATCATTGGGGTCTGCACCCCATCACTGGGGTCTGCACCTCATCACTGGTGTCTGCACACCCATTATTAGAGGTCTGCACCCATCACTGGGGTTTGCATCCATCGAGGGTCTGCACCCCATCACTGGGGTCTGCCCTTCCACCATCGGGCTCTGCCCCCATCACTGGGGTCCTCCTTGCTGATGTTGAGCCCAGCCAAGGCTATTGGAGAAGTAAACCAGCTCTTGTTCTCCAGCCCGCATCTGTGGGGGGTTATTGGGGGTGCCAAGATGTGGGGAGAGGGAGAGGGGCTGGGGGGGATCCTTTGGGATGGGGAGACCTTTGGGTTCTACCACCTCCGAAACAACCCCCAGATAGCCCCACCGCTCCCCATCCTCACTGTCCCTCCCCGTCCTTGGCCATGCCAACGCCCCCCACAGCCCCCCAGACTCACTCAGACGTCTCCAAGTCCCGTTTTTGCCTACAAAACAGAGGAAAAAGGGGAAAAAAAAGATGGCAGATGGATTCTCACCACCCCCAGGCCACCACGGGTGGGGAAAGGGCACCCAGCCAGTGTGCCCATACCCTGGTTGGGGTGAGGGGACCCCCACCCTGAGTGTGTCCCCCCACTCACACTCCCTCCCTGCGGCAGCACATGAGGTGGCCCAGGAGCAGGCAGAGCAGTACGGCCACTGCCAGCGGCACCAGCGTCACCAGGTACCCGGGCAGTAGGTCCTGGGGGCGGCCTCAGTGGGGGGCTGGAAATCCCCATCCTCCTCCAGCACCCCGGACCCCCACACTGGCCCTGGCGCCATGGGGCTGGGCTGGACCTGTAGCTGCAATGTGGGATGGTTGGTGGGGGGTGGTATCTCCATGGGGGTTGTGGCATGGGGTTGGTGGGCGAGGGTCTCACCAGGGTGAGGTTACACCAGCGGATGGCGAAGTGAGGGGCAAAGGTGTCGTAGCAGGAGGCGAGGGGCTGCTGACCCAGATGGCAGCGGAAGCGGCTCTGCGGCGAGGCGGCTGACGTCAGGCACGGCGAGAAGGTGCCACGGGAGCCCACCTTCACGTAGACCCTAGTGGGGTGGCACCAGCTGGAGATGACCCCCCAAAAAAAACAACCCCAACAATCCCATGCCCAGAGGCTGGGGGGGGTTCTGCCCGTACCCCTCCTTGCGCCCCTCGATGGGCAGCGGGACGCGGCCACCGCGGTCCAGGGCGGAGGTGATGTTGATGATGGGAGGTCGTCCCGCTCCCAGACGCCAGCCGTGGCCTGGATGAAGGTGTCCCGCGCTGTGGGCGGCAGCAGCTCCTCCACGTCCCTGTTGCCCACCAGGAACTCGCCCTGGAATGGGTTCCCCCCCTGCCAGGGACACGTGGTACCCGTGGGGACACCCTTTGCCTGTCCCCACCAGGGGTCCGGGGTTTTGGGGGTGAAGAGCCCTTACCTGGTGCAGGGATGACGGTGATGACCAGGCGCTGTGCCGCCGTCTCGTAGGTGTGCGGTTGTACGCCAGCACCTGCCAGCCAAGGAGAGATCCCCCAAAGATGCCAACCCCAAAGATGCTGACCTCCGAAGATGCCAACCCCCAAAGATGCCCCAACCCCCCAAAGATGTCCAGACCCCAAAGATGCCAACCTCCGCCCCATGGCATCTCTGGCACAGGGCTGTGAGGATGGGCACCTACCTCAATGACGTGGGTGCCCACCTCGGTGGCTGTGGGGCAGCCGTAGAGGTAGCCGGGCTGGTGGGGGTCTCGCTGGATGTACCGCAGCCACCGCGGCAGGTCGGGGTGGTCCCGCAGGTGGGCTCGGAAGGTGAGGGTGGGTCTGGGTGCCAGGGACACACGGGAGGGTTGGGAACAGCCACAGACGTGGGGACATGGGTGTCACCACGCTGTGCCACCAGCAGACCCCCACCCTGCAGCCCTGCCCATCCCACTGGTCCCAGTAATGAGTGGTCCCTGCCCCGGGGGTCCCACTCTCCTTTTTGGGATGAATGACCCCGAATGGAGGTGACTCCAAGGCCTCAGCGGTGGCTGCTCCTGGGGGTATAATGGGGTGATGGGGATGTGCTCGGGGGTCCCCAAATGGGTGGAGGGGTGGGGTGGGGGAGGGATGGAGGGATGGGCAGATGGCCCAGCCAGGGTCATGCGTGGTGGGGGGTGGGCATCAGCCAGTGCCCCCCATTAACAGCCCCAGTCCCCCCTCCTGACCCAGGCACTGCAGGACACCCCATCGGCTTGCCCCTCACCGCTGTCATCCTCATGCCCGGTGAGGAAGGCCTCCTGGAACAGCCTCTGCTCCAGCTCGTGGACGAAGATGGCTCCGGTCTCGGAGGAGACGCGGTGGTCGGGGAGGACGTGGTGGTCAGGGATGGCGGCCCAGGACCCCCCCAGGGTCACGGCTGTGGCCAGACATGGGGCTCGAGCCGGTGCTGGGGAACATGGCTCCTCCCTGCCTCAGTTTCCCTATTGCCCAGAGCCCCCGGGACAATCCACAGGTGCCCACAGTCCCCCCCTGGGACACCCGGCCGGGGCAGAGCCGTGTCCCTGCAGTGCCAGGGGTCCCAGACAGAGGGGTGGGCTATATTTAGGATGGGGTGGGCATGGCCACAGCACCTCTGCCCTGCACCCCGCACCGAAATCTCCCACTCTGTCCCCTCCCCATCCCCAACCCAGGGACAGGGGGGGCTTTATTTAGCCCTGTGCCCCCCACCCCCTTTCACCAGCACCCTCTATCTCCACCCTGCTCTGGGGGTCCCCCCAAACCCTCCCCGCTGGGGGTACCCCTGGCCCTGCCGTGTGCCCCCCGGGGGGGGGGACGGGGCTCCCACTCGCCTGCCAGCACCCAGACCCGCAGCAGCACGGGGGCCTCCATCTTCGCCGCCGCCCGGGCGCGGGGCCAGGGCTGATTGACGGAGGCAGCGGGGCCGGGCTGGCCGGTGGGGGGGACGCTGGGGGGGTCCCAGGGGGTACATTTTTGGGGGGACACTCCACCACGGCCACCTCCTGCCACTGAGGCTCCGTGGCACCAAGCCCCTCCGGCACGTGGAGGGAGTCGAGGGTGCCGAGGGGCTCCCGTGTCCTCCGGAGGGTCTGGGGGTGTCCCCTGGGTGGGCTCGTCCTGGTGCCCCCACTTGTGGGTGGCAGTTGGGGACATGGCGGGGGGTACAGTGGGGTGGGGGGGGCACTTGGGGACAGTTGACCCCCCCACCACCACCACTGGCAGGCTGCCGGCACCGCCGCCCCCCCCACACGTGTGCCCTTGTGCGGCACATTCATGTGCACACGCGTGTGAGTGCACACGCGTGTGAGTGCACACGCGTGTGTGTGCATGGGGGGGGTGTTGTGCGTGGCAGGACGATGTCCCTTGGCCAGGCCCCGCCGTGAGGTTCGGGAAGACGAGGCCGGGGGGGGGGCAGATGGGCGGCAGCGGAAGGGGAAGAGGGGGGGACGTGGAGGGGGGGGGGGCCACACACACATCGTGCCGCGTCACGTCACGTCACGCCTCGTCACGCCGCGTCACGCACAAAAGGCTGGGAGGCGACACGGGGCATCTGCAGGGTCCTGGCGCCCGCGTGCTATCCGGCCTGGGGGGCCAGGATTGACCCCCCACCCTCAGCCCCTTGGGGGGCTCCTCCTGCAGCAGGGACCCCCAGCACAGCCCCAGGCTGTCGGCTCTGCCCACCCGCTGCCATGGTGCCTGGTGGGATGACAGCAAACCCCCAAACGAGCCCCCCCAAAATGCCACCCGCAGGAGCAGGGGAGCAGCACCGTGGACCCCCGTGCCAGGGTGCTCCTGCCTCAGTTTCCCCTCCTGCCACCCCTCCCAGTTGGGGCTGTCAGGGGGGACGTGCTGCACCCCAGGGGTGGATTTATGGGGACAGAAAGGAAATAGGGGCCCCGAGGGGACACGGTGGACACCTCGAGATGGAGGAGTGTGGGCATGGTGGGGGGGTCCAAAGGGATGGGAGTGGGGGGACACGTGGACAAAAATGGGGGAGGAACAGGGAGAGGAGCAGGGGACATAGGGACGGTCTGGGAAGGGCACGGGGACAGGATGGGGGGGACGGGGGTCCAAACTCAGGGGATACGGGGATGGGATGGGGGGGACGTGGGGACGAATGTGGGGGGGTGCGGGGACAGGATGGGGGGACATGGGTCCGAACCTGGGGGGACACAGGGATGGGGGGACACGGGTCCAAATTTGGGGATAAGGGTCCAGCGTGGGGGGATGTAGGGACAGATGTTGGGCACAAAACCGGGGCGGCGGGGGGGGGGGGGGGGCACAGGACGGGACTGAGGGACGCAGGGACCGGTGTAGGGGCCACGGGGACAACACGGGGGGGCACAGGGGCAGAAGCAGACAGGCTCGGGGGGGACAGAACTTGGGGGGGACACGGGGACAGAGCTGGGGGGGACACGGGGACACAGCTGGGGGGTGGCAACACCGGCCAATCCGGGGGGGGGGGGGGGCGCACGCGTCACAGCACGGATGCTGGGGGGGGGGGGGGGGGGAGCCCGCGCCGCAGGGAGGGGACCCCAGGCGAGAGCGCGGGGCGCCTCGGCGGCGAGCGGGGGGGGGTCGGGGGGGTCCCCCGAGGCGTTAGCGGCGGCGAGGCCGAAGAGCGGCGGCGAGGAAGAGGAAGAGCGAGCGCGCCGCTAAGACCCAGAGGGCTCTGCGGGCAGCGGGGCGGGCGGATCGCGGGCGGCGGCGGCTCCATCAGCAGCCACAGAGAAAGGGGAAGAGGAGGAGAAGGGAGGAAGGAAGAAGGGCCGGGGCGGAGGGGGCCCCTCGGGATGGCCATGGCCTGACCGGGCCCCGCAGGTGCGCCGGTGGCGGCCCCCCCCCCCAGCCCCGGGCTGCGGCCCCCTCCCCGTGCCGCTGTAGCGGCGGCGGCGGCGGGCGATGCGGCGCGGAGGCCCGGTGGCGGAATGCTGAGGACGGAGGCGGGCGGCGGGGGCGGCCGCCGGCGGGGGGGTCCCCCTCCGGCGGGGGGCTGCGGAGCGCGTCCCCGCACCGGAACGCTTACGAGGCCACCATCCAGGCTTTGGCACCCACAAAGGAGGCGGAGGGCGAGGACGGCAAGAAGAGCCGGGGGAAGAAGTATGGCTCCAACGTTCACCGCATCAAGAACATGTTCCTGCAGATGGGGACGGGCGCCCGGCCCCGAGGGCACCTGCGACATGGCCAAGGCCAAGGAGAAGCCCGTCCGTCTCTCCTTGCCCCGCGCCGGCAGCCTCAGTGACACCATGGACCAGGGCAGCCTCCTCAAGCTGGGCACCAGCGTCTCAGAGAGGGTCAGTCGTTTCGACTCCAAACCCGACAAACCCTTCTCCAAGCTGCAGGAGACCCGTAAGATCTTCGAGAGGAGCCCTCAGGAGAAGGCCACCACCACCAAGCTCTTGCTACGGAAGGAACGCGCCGGTTTCCAGGACCGTAAGCTGGACGTGGTGGTGAGGTTCAACGGCAGCACCGAGTCCTTGGACAAGCTGGACACCGAAGCCGTCTCGCCCACCGTCAGCCAGCTCAGCGCCGTCTTCGAGAAAGCCGACCTCCGTAACAACCTCCACAAGGCGCCGGGGCGAGCGGGAGGACCGCTCAATGCCAAGGCGGTGGGCAAGCGACCGCGGGTCTTCTTGCCCGGCCCCGAGGCTGGACGGTCGGGTGATGGCCATGCCACCCCAGCACGGGCCAAGCCGCCAGAGGAGGAGAAGGTGACGGGGAAGAGTGGCCGGCCAGCGGACAAGGAGACGGCCACCCCACGGGTGCAGGAGGTCTGCAAGATCAAGCCGGTGGAGGTGGAGGAGAGCGGCGAGGCCGAGGAGGAGGAGGAGGAAGAGGAGGCAGCGACGGCGGCGGGTGAACCGGTGCCTGCGCCCCAACCGGCCAAGGGGGCCGAGGATCCGGCGCCCACCGCCCCCCGGCTGGAAGGGGGCTCAGGGGTGGCCGTGGGTGAGGAGGGCATCAAGAGTGAGCGGGCGGAGGAGGGCGATGCCTACGAGGAGGCCAAGAAGGAGGACTTCTCCGAGGCGGACCTGGTGGACATAAGTGCCTACAGCGGGCTTGGGGAGGACTCGGGGGGCAGCGGGCTGGAGGAGGAGGAGGAGGCCGAAGGGCTGTACGAGCCTGAGTCGGGCTGTGTGGAGATCCCTGGGCTGTCTGAGGAAGAGGAGCCCGTCCCCAACCGCAAGATCCAGTTCAGCACAGCCCCCATCCAGGTGAGACCGTCCGGGAATGAGGGGGTGGCAGCTGGGAGTGGGGGCACCTCAGGGTGAGGAGCATCCCAGTGTGGTGGGTACCCCAGGGTGAGGAGAACCCCAGGGTGGGGGTAGATTGAGGTGGGGTATGTGCCCAGCCCCCCCAAAACCAGCCCTTCTGGGGAGCTGGTGCCATGGACAGGGACGTGGGGTGGGGTGTCTGTGTGCCGCCCAGCCATGTTGGCCACCATCCTCTTGCGTGGGCATCAGGGTCTGGCTAACGAGCTGGCTAATGAAGGGCCCTGCCGGGGGTGGCCTGAGCACCCCCTCACTGGCCAGGGGGGACCAGTGTGACGGGGAGGGGGTGGCACGGGGACCTGCTGGGGTGGGCCATGCACAGCAGCACCCAGCGCCAACCCCACCGTGCCCAGCACGGGCCAGCACCCACCCCATGTTTTGGGTGGGGATGCCCAGAATACCTGGGTGCTGGGTGCAGCAGCCGTGCTGCCACCCTCTGTCCCTCGGAGCTGGGTCCCTTCCCAAAGCAGGGGGGTCCCCAGGGATGAGGTGGTGGTGCGGGTGGGTATTTGCCCCCCGCCGTGGGGCCCAGGGACCGCTTCGGGAAGTGAAGGAAGGGGAAGTGTCTCGGGCGGTGGGGGCAGCATCGCTCGTCATCCCCCCCGTGCCCTGGTGGGGTTTAGGGTCCCTGTCTCGGATGCTGCCCCGGGATGGGGTGGGGGGGAGAAGGTGAGGTGGGGGGGGGCCGTGCAGCTATTCCGGGGTGTTCTCTCCTGCTCAAATCCCCCCGACCGAAGGAGCAGCCATCGCTTTGTGCCGGAGCTGGGTTATTTTTAGAGCCCCCGGCCTATATTCTGGCTCTGAGTCAGAGGCGGGTGGGTGGCCCCACTGGGGACCGGGGGACAGGGACCGGCCGTGGCCCGGGCAGGGGCAGCGGGGACGGGGTGCTGGGTGGCTGCGCGCTGCGGGTCGTGGGGGCTTGGTCCTGTGGGAACTGGCCAGCCCAGCCCTGGGAAGAGTGTCCCCCCTCCATGGATGGGCAGTTGGGCTTTTGGGATGCTGTGCCCCCCCATTGAGCCTCTCGCTTTTACCTGTGTGCCCCCTCAGGGTGATGGTGGGGGGCCCCACGTGTGCGGGTGCGGAGGGGACCCAGGTATCCGAGCACCCCGGCTCTCTCCTGGGGTGCATGGGTGATGCTGAGCCCCCCACCCAAACCTGCTGGGAGCACTAGGGACCCCACCCAGCCCCAGTATGAGCCCCAAAGCAGGCACCCTGTGCCAAGGGCTGGGGGCACGTACTGCCAACCCCTTCCCCATGGCATGGCTGGCTGCTTTTCCCTTGGAACACGCTCCAGGCCCCCAGCACGTCCCCAGATGATGGGGACAGGAGTCGGGGGGCACAGTGGGGCCAGCCGGGACCCGTGGCTGTGGCTGTGGGCTTGGGTGCCCGCAGCGCCCCAGGCACCGCATGTGGATGGAGCCGTGTCCCCTGCCCTGCTGGTCCTTGGCCCCCCTGGGTGCCAGCTGAGTGGGGCGCTGCCTCTCTGCAGGTGTCACCAGGGCTTTGTGCCACGGCCCTGGACACGTCCCTAATGCCCTTTGTTGGGAGCTTTAGTGCTGCGCCCTTATCCCTAATCCACCCGTCTCGGTGGCACTGCCGGACCGGGGCCCCTCCAGGGACATCTGCCAGGCTCAGCGCCCGGCCAGCTTGTCCCCATCCAGAGAGGGGTGCTGGCAGCCTCCCGGGGTGCAGGGACATGGCACCCCACTCCCTCTGCCTCTGGGCTGGGGACATTGTCCTGGTGGCACGTCCGACCTCTGTGTCCCTGGACCCGCAGGAGGACAGGGCAGCCCCAGCCCCGAGGGTGACCCCCCCTTGGTGCCTAAGCACCCTGCAAGTGGAGCCCGATGGGGAAAGATGGGCACGGGGGGATGGAAACCTGGGGACAAGGGTGCCATGTGGACCTCCAAGGCCCGCAGAGCCCTGGTGCTCCTGGTGCGCAGGCATCCCTCCAGACAAGTACACGGAGGTGGAGGTTGAACCTGCTGGGTGGAAACCCAGGGGAATAAACCAGCCCCAAACCTACCGTGGGATTTACCCTCTCCCAGGCACAACAGTGGCTTTGGGTCCTCAGGCTCTGGGCTGGCAGTCATCCATCCGTCCATCCGTCCATCCATCCATCCATCCATCCTTCCCTTCATCCATCCATCCATCCACCTTCTATCCATCCTTCTGTCCATCCTTCCATCCCTCCATCCATTCTTCTATCCATTCATCCATCCATCCATCCATTTATCCGTCCATCCATCTGTCCATTCATCCTTCTGTCCATTGTTTCATCCATCCTTCTATCCGTTGTTCCATTCGTCCATCCATCCATCCTTCTATCCATTGTTCCATTCGTCCGTCCATCCATCCATCCATCCATCCATCCATCCATCCATCCTTCTATCCATTGTTTCATTCATCCATCCATTCTTCTATCCATTGTTCTGTCCATCCTTCCATCGGTCTGTCCATCCATCCCTCCCTCCGTCCATCCATCTCTCTGTCCATCCACCCCCCTCTCCCATCTGTGGGGTGCAGGACCCGGCACCATTTCTGCTCCCAGGGCCACCCCAACCCCTCTGTGCTTCCTCAATCTCCCCCTCACCTCATGACATGACTTGGGGCGGGGTGGGGGAGATTCTCCACTGTCTCGTAGGCTCAGTAACACTCCTCCATCCCCCATCCCGGGATGTCCCCTTGGCCGTGGGTCCTTTCTGGGATGGTGGACGTTTCCCACCCCATCCTGCTGCCACGCTGAGCAGCTCCCTCCACCCGCAGGTCTTCAGCACTTACTCCAACGAGGACTACGACCGCCGCAATGAAGACGTCGACCCCATGGCTGCGTCGGCCGAGTACGAGCTGGAGAAGCGAGTGGAGCGGCTCGACCTCTTCCCGGTGGAGCTGGAGAAAGGTGGGTCCTCGCCCCATCCTGCACCGTGGGGCTCCACTGGCACCTTGGGGATGGGTTGGAGGTGACTCTGTCGGCGTCGGGTGGCCGCTGCCACCCCGCCAGGACACGGTTCTCTGTCTCCGCAGACTCTGAAGGGCTGGGGATCAGCATCATCGGCATGGGGCGCGGGGGCCGACATGGGCCCTGGAGAAGCTGGGCATCTTCGTCAAGACGGTGACGGAGGGGGGGGCAGCCCACCGGATGGCAGGTAAGGGCTGCCCAGCTTGGAACGCCCACCGGCTCCCCGCTGCCGCGCACCCATGGCTTGGGTGATGATGGAGGAGCTGGCAGATGTGCCAGATGTTCCCTGGGGTGGGAGATGCCGGGGAGGTGAGCAGGGGTGGCCCCGCCATGACGGTGCCCGTGTCCCCAGGATCCAGGTGAACGATCTCATCGTGGAGGTGGATGGCACCAGCCTGGTCGGGGTGACGCAGAGCTTCGCCGCCTCCGTTCTCAGGAACACCAAGGCCGTGTCCGGTAGGGCCCGGGTCTGGGGGGCTCCGGGGGTGGCAGCAGACCCCCCACAGCCATGCTGGGCCCCCCATGGCACCCTGCCCCATCGCCTGTCCCCTGAGCAACCCCAGCTCCCTGGCTGGGCTGTCCCCCCCAGCCCCAAAATACCCCTGCCCCCCCCCAGCCCTGTGCCCACTGCCTGCCCTCTGCCACCCTAGTGCCTGTGCCCCCCCAAATGCCCCCACATCAGCCCAGGAGCCCCCCAACTCATCCCAGGCCCTATAACATCCCCTCCCTTCAAATTCACCACCCCCAGGAGCACCTTCTGTTCCAGCCGGGATGGATGTCCCCTGGCTGTGGCCACCTGGGTGTCCCCTGGCTGTGCCACCTGGGTGTCCCCCACCCCAGACCCCCTGTGGTCTGAGCCCCCCCGTCCCTGTTCTGTGGTTGAGCCTCTCTGTCCCCGCAGGTTCCTCATCGGGCGGGGAGAAGCCGGGGGAGCAGAGCGAGGTGGCACAGCTGATCCAGCAGACGCTGGAGCAGGAGCGGGGCAGCGGGAGATGATCGAGCAGCGCTACACCCAGTACACCGAGGATGATGAGGAGGTGAGGGAGGGGACAGCGCCTACTCAGGAGGGGCTGGACATGGTCCCCCTACCCGATACGGGGCCGGCGACTCGGTTTCCCCAGGTAGGATGGGGTGAGGGTGCCAGGCTGGTCACTGCTCCGTGCCCTCCGCAGACGGGCGAGTACGCCACGGACGAGGAGGAGGAGATGAGCCCCATGTTCCCCAGCGGCGAGATGGCATCGAGGTGTTCGAGCTGGCCGAGAACGAGGACACGCTCTCCCCCGTGGAGATGGACCCCCGAAAAGCTGGTGCACAAGTTCAAGGAGGTGAGGAGGGGGACAGGGAGTGGCACGGGGGATGTGCCCACCCCGTGCCAATGCCTGGCTCCTCTCACAGCTCCAGATCAAGCACGCCGTCACTGAGGCTGAGATCCAGCAGCTGAAGAGGAAGGTGAGTGGGTGCCCAGCTTCCCGCGGGGCAGGGGGGACCCCCCTCCGTCTCCCCCAGCCCCTCCCAGCTCCCTACATCTCCCCACCCTAGCCCACTCACCGTGCTGTGCGTGCCATGCCATGGCACGCCTACTCCATGGCCGTGCCATTCCATGCTGTGCTGTGCCATGCTTTGCCGTGCCATGCTGTGCCATGCTGTGCCGTGCCATGTCATGCCTACTCCCTGGCCGTGCCGTGCCATGCCATGCCGTGCTGTGCCCTTCCATGTCACACCTGCTTCCCGGCTGTGCCGTGCCATGCATGCCGTGCCATGCTGTGCCGTGCCATGCAAGTCATGCCTGCTCCCTGGCCATGCCTTGCCATGCCATACTGTGCCGTGCCATGCCTGACCCCCCTGTCCCACAGCTGCAGTGCCTGGAGCAGGAGAAGGCACGCTGGCGGGGCCGAGAAGGCCCAGCTGGAGCAGAGCGTGGAGGAGAACAAGGAGCGGATGGAGAAGCTGGAGGGTACTGGATGGAGGCGCAGAACCTCTGCCAAGCCGTGGACGAGCACCTCAAGGAGACGCAGGCCCAGTACCAGACCCTGGAGCGCAAGTACAGCAAGGCCAAGAGGCTCATCAAGGAGTACCAGCAAAAGTGAGGGCAGCGCCGGGACCCGGGCACTCATCTTGCTCCTGGGCATGGACCCATCCCTGAGGGCACCAACTCCTTCCTGGGCACGGACCGTCCCTTGGGCACAAACCATCCCCTGGACGTGGACCATGCCCTTGGTGTGGACCCACCCATGGGGCACCAACCTCTTCCAGGGCATCCTTTGTCCTTGGGCATGGACCATCCCTTGGGTATGAACCGTTCCCTGGGCACGGACCGTTCCCTGGGCAGAAAACCATCCCTGGGGCACCAAATCCTTCCTGGATTTGGTTCTTGGATGACTCCCTCATCCCCTGGGCAGGGACCATGCCTTGGCCAGGGACCATCCTCTGGGACAGGGACCATTCCCCATGCAGGGACCTTCCCCTTCATGTGGACCAATCCCTGGGGCACCATCTTCTTCCTGGCATCCCTGATCCCCTGGGAGGGACCATCCCTGGTATGGACCATCCTCTGGGCAGGGGATCTTCCCCTGAGCACAGACAATCCCTTGGGCTGGGACCCATCCCTTGATGTAGACCCATCCCTGGGGACCAGCTTCTTCCCGGGCATCCCTCATCCCTGGGCATGGACCATCCCTTGGGAGATCCCTGGGCACCCACCACCCCACCGAGCACCATCCCTCCCTGACCCCCAAGTCCCGGGGTCCCCCCTGACCTACCCCACCTCCCCGGGGTCTCCCTGGTCGCTGGTGGGGGAGACGTGCACCCATGCACCCATGCACCGGCTCCCGCAGGGAGATCGAGTTCCTGAAGAAGGAGACGGCGCAGCGGCGGGTTGCTGGAGGAGTCGGAGCTGGCGCACAAGGAGGAGATGGAGAAGCTGCAGGAGAAAGGTGGGCACTGGACGCCGGGACGCGGCTGCCCCTGAGCCCTGCGGGCACGGCCGGCCCCGGCCCTCGGCCCCACCATCGCCCAGTCCCGCTCCGCCACGTCCGCTCCGGCCACGCCGTGGCCCACGGCTTCCCGTCGCCGCTGGATCCCAGGACGGATCGCAGCAGATCTCTCGGGCACCGGCTGGATCCCACGCCGGGCGGTAGCAGAGCTTGCGTGGGGCACTGGCTCCCCTCCGGACTGAGCTCCGGCGCTGGATCCCACGCCGGATCACGGTGAATCTACTTTGGCCGCCGGCTCCCACCGGATCGTGCTCCCGCCACCGCACCCTGCGCCAGGTGGCGGCGGATTCTGCTGGCGCGTTGCCCGCTCCTCCTCCTGGCGCTGGATCCCACTCTGGATCGCGGGGGATCTGCCTGGGGTTTGGGCGGTGGTGGATCCTGCTTCGGGCTCTGACATCCCGTAACGGATCAAAAGGGATCTTTGGGCGCTGGATCCCAGGCTGCTGGCGCGGGATCCCACCGCGGGAGATTGGCGTGAGGCGCGGGGTCGCGCTCGATCCGCTGTTGGGAGTGGGATCCCATGCTGGTCATGCGGATCCCACTGGAGATCCCACTGGATTTCCATGCTGGCTACACTGGAATCCCACCCAGCGGGTGGGGCTGGAGCTGTGCTGGGTCACAGCAGATCCTCCGCAGGGTCACTGAGATCCCCGGGATCCCGAAGCGCCCGGGAGGCTGCTGTGGGTCCGCAGTGGGGGCTGGCACCCGCCAGGCTGGGGGCACCAGGGCGCAGACGGGCAGTGGCAGGGGGGTCCCCTGGCACCCAGCAGAGCCTCCCCCCACCATACACCCTCCTCTGGTCACCCCCAAACATCCCCCTGACAGCCCCCAGAAACTTGCCCACCGCCTGCAAGCAGGCCCCCGCCCCTCCCCATGCCCCCAGCCTGCCCCCATCCCTGTGCTCCCACCCCTGTGCCCCCGTCCTGTACCCACCACCCCTGTGCCTCCCACCCCTGTGCCCCCAGCCCCACGCTGGCCCTGCCCGTGCTGTCCCCCCTGTCCCCCCCCAGCCCCGTGTCTCCCCCCACCCCAGCACCCCCATGTCCTGCCCCTCCCGTCCTGTATCCCCCCATCGTATCCTCATTCTGTCCCTCCCCCCAGCCCCGTTTCCCCACCCCCCGCCACATGTTCACATCCGTGTCTTTGTGTCCCCCCCCAGTCCCTGTGTCCCCGTCCCCCCCACTCTAAGCCCCCGCCCCCCCCCCCCCCAGCTGAGACCTCTCCCCTTTCCTGTTTTTCAGATCTCCGAACTGGAGGCCAAGCTGCAGACTTTGAAAAATTCCAACCCGACTTAAACCACCCTCAAACCGCAGCGATTTTTGGGGGGGGGCCCTGTTCCCCCCCCCCGCCAAGCCCTGTCCCTCCCCCCTGCCCCCCTCCCCACTGGGAGGAGGCGAGACCCCCCCCAAGGCCTCCTGGTGCCCCCACTTCCCCCCTGGGGGCACAGACAGCGGCGGGGGGGGGCCGGGTGCATCTCAGGGGGGGTTTTTTTTGGGGGGGCGGACACCCCGCGT
The DNA here is from genome assembly GCF_009769465.1 of Tauraco erythrolophus. Lineage (NCBI taxonomy): Eukaryota > Metazoa > Chordata > Aves > Musophagiformes > Musophagidae > Tauraco > Tauraco erythrolophus. Next base: position 14,528 of record NW_028238638.1, on the reverse strand, counting down.
TCGTGTCTGTGTCCAGTGGAGTCTCGTGGTGACGTGATGGACCGATGGGGGGTGGGCACGGGCCCCCCCAGGCCTCCCCCCCTCCCCAAGTGCACCCTCCCCTCAGTGTGATCCCCCCCCCCCCCCCCCGACACAGAGCTGGCACCCCGGTGGACACTGGGGGGGCAGGCAGAAATGCCCTCCTGCCCCAAATGTGAGCCATACTGGGGGGCAAAGGGGGGGATATGCTGGAAGCCCCCCCAGCGCTCCTCTTGGGACTCTCCTGGACACCACAGACCTTTGCCATGGGGGGGCCCCCCCCCCACCCAGTGCCACCACCCGGGCAGAGGGACCCCCTTAACCTGTGCCAACCCCTGCAGCAGGCATTGGGGGGGCATCAGCCCCACCACGGCCCCCAAGGGATGGGGAGCTGCCCAGCACCCCCCCACTGTAGGGGCACGGCCAAGGGGTGCTCCCAGTGCCCCCCCCAGCACCTGCCACTGCCCTCCCTGAGCCCAGGCTTTCGCCTCCCTGGGCAAGAGAGGGAACACATGGGGGTCCCCCTGCAGGGTGGGGGTGATGCTTTCACCCGCCCCCCCCCCCCCCCCAAACTGTAAATACCCCCAATAAATCACAGTATTCCTCTGGGGCTGGGACACCCCCACCACTGGCCACCCCCAGCCGGGTCGGAGGGGGGCCAGGGATAACCCTTCGGTTTTGTTTCTGTTTGCCCCCCCGCCCCCCCCCTCGAAGTACCGAGTCTCCGACAGTAACTGGATGTGGGGGCAACTGGGAGCCAGCACTGGTTGTACTTGGGGGGGGGAGGAGAGGGGCACACGGTGGGGGGGAACACGGGGAAGGGCGGGGGGGTCCGACTGGATTGGAGCCACGGGGGAGGGGGGAGTATTTAAGGGGGGGTCGGGGAGCGAGAGCCCCGGGGGGGCCGGGGTGCTGCGCCCCCCCCCCGCGCCCCGTGGGTGTATATACTCTATATATATGTACGTATGTATGTACCGGGCCTCGCTTTGTAACGCAGCGTCCGCGCGTCCCCATAAACACCCGCCGCGTCCCCGCAGCCTCCGCGTCCCGGGGGGGCTGGGATGGATGGGGGGCTAGGGGGAGTGGGGTGGGTGGGGGGGGCTGCGGGGAGGGGAGCGTGAGGGGCACTGGGAGGACCGGGGCAGATGGGGCACTGGAAGGAGGTGGGAATAGAGGGGCACTGGGAGGTGGGATGGATGAGGGGGCTGGGGGAGTGGGGTGGATGAGGGGGCTGGGGAGATTGGGGTGGATGGGGGGACAGTGAGAGGGATTGGGGGGCACTGGAAGGCGTGGGATAGATGGGGGCACTGGGAGGAGTGGGATGGACTGGGGGGCACTGGGAGGAGTGGGATGAATTGGGGTACTGGGATGGATTGGGGCGCACTGGGAGGACCGGGACACATGGGACACTGGGGGGACGGGGATGGATGAGGGGTCTGGGGGGGAGTGGGGTGGAGGGGGGGAGTGGGGTGGATGAGGGGGACTCTGGGAGGGATTGCGGGGCACTGGGAGGAGTGGGATGGGTTGGGGGGCATTGGGATGGATTGGGGGGCAGTAGGATGGATGGGGGGGCACTGGGAGGAGTGGGATGGACTGGGGGGCACTGGGAGGAGTAGAATGGATTGGACGGTACTGGGATGGATTGGAGGGCACTGGGATGGATTGGGGGGCACTGGGCGGAGTGGGATGAATTGGGGGGCAGTGGGATGGATTGGGGGGCACTGGGAGGAGTGGGATGGAAGGGAGGGGGGGGCACTGGGAGGTCCATGTCTGTATGGGGGTACGGGAGGGCGGGGGATGTTTGTGCGCGCGCCCCGCGGGCCCCCCCGCCCCGCCCCGCCCCCCGCGGCGCTGTCCGTTCAGCACCGCCGCCGCGCGCCGGGACCGGGACCGGGACCGGGACCGGCGGGGCGGGGCGGGGCGGCTGATCCCGGCCCCCCCCTCCCCCCATCCCCGGCCGCTTCCGGGTTCCTGTCACCCCCCCCCGCGGCCCCCGGCCCGGCGGGGCGGCCCGGCTCCGCAGCGCCCTCCCTCCGCCCGGCCCGGCCCGGCCCGACCCTCCGGCGCTTCCCCGGCCCGGCTCGGCCGCGGGCCCGGCGGCGGGAGGGGCCCAGGATGCCCGAGGAGCGCGGGTGAGTTGGGGGGGGGGGACGGACAACCAGGGCGTAACCCCCGGGCGGCCCAATCCACCGGACAGCGTCGCCGGTACAGCCCCGTCCCTCGGCTACAGCATCCCCCGGTCCCACCCCCACCCCCGTACAGCATCCCCTGTACAGCCCCCCCCCGCCCCCGTACAGTATCTCCCATCCAACCCTCTCCCCCGGTACAGCATCCCCGGTCTAACCCCCCTCCGCGGTACAGCATCCCGGTACAGCCCCCCACCCCCGTTACAGCATCCCCGGTCCAACCCCCCCTCCCCGTTACAGCATCCCCGGTACAGCCCCCCACCCCCGTACAGCCATCCCCCGGTCCAACCCCCCTCCCCGTTACAGCATCCCGGTACAGCCCCCCACCCCGTACAGCATTCCCGTCCAACCCCCCTCCCACGTACAGCCTCCCCCAGTACAGCATCCCGGGTACAGCCCCCGTCATTCCCCCCCTCCGGTATGTTCCCTCCCGGTAACGTCCCCGCTCCCGGCACTGTCCCCAACATCCCCCCCCGCCCAGCCCCCTCCCCGGACCGCGCGGTACGGTTCCCCGGGGGGAGGGAGGGGCCGGGGGGAGCAGGCTGGGCTAGACCTGCCCCCCCCACATGGTGCTGCAATGCATTAGGAGTTCCCCCCGGAGAGACCCCCCTCAATACCGGGGGGAAGGGGAGATTTAACCCCTTCCTTCTGCCCTGCAAAGGGTGTCCCCAGTACCCAACCCCCCCGCCTGCTCCTACCCCACCGCCCCCCATACCCCGGCGGGGTGCGTGTCTGCCTCTCCCAAAGTGGGGGACTGTGGGCTGTGTCCTGCGCCCCACCCCAAGTCCCTGTGCCCCCCAGTACTGTGAGGCTGAGGGCATGGGGACACTGGGGGGAGGGCGCACCCTTCCCTCCCCATTGCTAGAGGGTCTGGGTGCATGGAATCTGGGTTCCCTACCCCACCCATCCTCACCCCCCCCCCAGCGCGGTGTCCCCCCTCCCTGAGTGTCCCCTCTGTCCCCAGCTCTGTCCCACCATGTCAGTCTCCAAACTGCAGGATGCGGATGACGTTTTTGGTGAGTCCGGGGGGGCCCATGGGGTGCAGAGGCACCCATGGGTGCTGCCCCCCCTGGGTTCCCACCCACCCTCGGTGTCCTCCTGCCAGCAGCGAGTTGGGGGGACCCCAGAGCTGGGCTTGGGGACAACATGGGCTTGGGGACATGGGGACAGGCGTGGGGCGTGCAGCCCCCACAGAGGGACACGTGTGGGACAGGGTGGCATGGGGACATGTGTGGGGGGGGGACATGGACACGTATAGGGCATACAACACGTGGGTATGGGCACCCAGAGGGTGACACGGGCACGGGACACTGCTCGGGTGGGGTTGGGGTGCAGGTGGCCACAGCAGGGCAGGGACAGCGGGGTGAGCCCTGGTCAGACCTTGGGCAAAGCTTCCTCCCCCCTCATGGGTGACGGGGACCCCTTGTCCTCGGGGACCCCCCCGCTGCTCCTCTCCACCATGCCGGGGCATCTCTTTGAACACTTCTCTCTGTCCCCCTGTCCCGCCCCACTGGGGTGCCCCATCCATCCACGTCCCCAATGCCTCCCTCTCCTATCCCCACTGGGATCCCCAACCCGTCCTTCGACTCTCCCACCTGTCCCTGTGCTCTTTTGTCCCTCTGTCCCCTCTCCACCGGGCTGGCCCTTCTCCTGACCATCTGTCCACCTCTCCCTCCAATGCTCTCCCAACCCCTTCTCCCTGCCCCTACCTGGCCCTCCATCCCTGTCTTCCTGTGCTCACTCATCCATCTGTCCCTCCATCTCCTCTACCTGGCCTTATCCCTCCTGTTCCTCTGGTCATCCATCCATCCATCCATCCATCCATCCATCCATCCATCCATCCAATCCATTCGCCCTCATCTTCCCTCTCCCTACCTGTCCATCTGTCTTTCCATCCCTCTCTTGCATCTCCTGTCCCTACTTCTCCATTTGTCCATCCATCTCCTCCCTGTTTCCATCCCTCCCTCCATCCATCCCTCCCTCCATCCCCACCTCTTGTCCCTACCCATCCTTCTGTCCACCATCTCCTTTTCCTTACCTATCTGTCCATCCATCCATCCAACCATCCTTCCAACCAGTCTTCACTGGTATCTCCTTGTCCCTACCCTCTCCATTGTCCATCCATCTCCTCCTCCCCATCTCCATCCATCCATCCATCCATCCATCCATCCATCCATCCATCCATCCATCCATCCATCCATCCATCTCCACCTCCTTGTCCCTACCCATCCTTCTGTCCACCATCTCCTTTTCCTTACCTATCCATCCATCCATCCATCCATCCATCCATCCATCCATCCATCCATCCATCCATCCATCCTTCACTGGTATCTCCTTGTCCCTTCCTCTCCATTTGTCCATCCCATCTGTCCGTCCCTCTGTCCGTCTCTCTCTCTCTCTCTGCCCCGGTCTCTCTTTCACCCCCAGATTTTACCGCTGTGGTTCCAGAGACCCCCCGCCTGGACAGCAGCCTGCAGAAGGCCCGTGCCCGGCTCCTGGCCAAGGGCCGTCGCCACCGGCCCTCCCGCTCCCGCCTGCGAGACAGCGCCAGCTCCACCGAGGGCGATGAGGGGCCCGAGGCGGCGGTGAGCCCGGGGGGCTGCGGGGTGGGGGCGACACCATGCACCCCGGGAAAGGGGGCGGGGACACCCCATGGCTGGGGGTAGGGAGGGGATGGAGGACACCCCAGGGAGGTGGGGGGATGGGGAGGGGGGGCACTGCAGGGGTTTGATGCCCCCCAATGCCACGTGCCCTCCCCAGGGAGCCGAGGGTGACGGTGGCCCCCCAGCCCCCTTGCCCTTCTCCCTTGGTGCTGAGTTCTCCTTTGAGGCGGGGCGGTGAGGCGGGTGCTGGGGGACCCCCTGGCTCCTTGCCCCCCCTCAGCTGCTACCGGCCCCTCACCACCGCCTTGTCGCAGGAGGGGCTGGCGGGCACCCCCTCGCCCAAATCCTGCCACAGCTCCGACAGGCTCGCCTGGCTTTGCCCGCCGTGACGCCCGGCCCAGCGGCACAGTGAAGGTTGAGACCCTCCCCACACACCCCCACCATCGCCCTGGGGGCACACAGGGACCCCAGCACCCATGCAGGGGGCAGTGGGTGACATCCCCGTCCTCATTTGGCAGACGACAGCCGGGATATGAGCCCCCCTGAGCTGGCCAGCCCCACCGTGGGGCTGGATAAGAAAACACGGAGGAAAGTTCTTGGATTTGGGGTGAGAAATGGTCCTGGGGGGGATGGAGGGGGAGGATGGAGGAATGGATGGGTGGAGATGCCATGGAAAGATGAATAGATGGAGATGCCTGGAGGGATGGAAAGATGGAGGGATGGAAAGATGGAGGAGACTCTATAGGTGATGGAAGGGTCTCTGAGGATGGATGGATGGATGGATGGATGGATGGATGGATGGATGGATGGATGGATGGATGGAGAGGTTCAACGGTAAGATGGAGATGCCTGGAGGGATGGAAAGATGAAGGAGGAGGTGGTGGAGGGGTCTCTGAGATGGATGGAGGGATTGATGGCTGGATGGATGGCTGGATGGGAGGGGGCACTGGGAGCACAGCCATCAGGGACACCCCACTCCCTCTCACCCAGGGTGACCCTGCGCCGGGTGTCCTCCAGCAAGAGTCGGAAGGAGAAGGGCAGCAACCGCCTGTCCATGGGCAGCAGGTGAGGGACCCCACCCCGGGGCAGGTAGGGGGCTGCGGGGTCCGGCCCCAGGGCCCTAACACGGCTCTGTCCCCAGGAGGTGGCGGAGGGTCCTGGCCGCCCCTCGGGGTCACCCTTCCTGCCTTCTCCTGGTTCTTCGGATGGAGCACGGGGCTCAGCCTCCCCCGGCTCCGCGTCGCCCGCTGGCTCCCCCCGGCACGAGCGGCTCAGCCCCGCCAAATCCGCCTCCCAGGTCAGTGCCCGGGAACAGGGGGTCTGGCCCTGGGGGAGGGTATGGGAGCCCTATAGTGTGGGGGGTATAGGGGAGGGTATGGAGCTCTATAGGGCCAGGGTGCTGTAGAGAAGGAGGTTGGTGCTCCTCTGAGATAGCTATAGGGGAAGGGGTCGAACCCCCTTATGTTTGGGTAACTCTAGGGGAGGGGGTCAGAGCCCTATAGGGTCAGATAGCTATAGGGGAGGGAGACAAAGCTCTATAGAATCGAGATAGCCATGAGGGGGATCAAAGCCCCATAGGGTTGAGTAACTACAGGGAGAAGGATCAAAGCCCCATAGGGCCAAGATGGCCACAGAGGACAACGTCAAAGCCCCATAGGTCAAGATATCTATAGGGGAGGGTATCAAGACCCCATAAGGTTAATATAGCTATAGGGGAGGGGGTCAAAGCTCTATAGAATCAAGACAGCTATAGAGGGGTTCAAAGCCCCATAGGATCAAGACAGCTATAGAGGGGTTCAAAGCCCCATAGGGTTGAGTAACTATAGGGAGAGGGATCGAAGCCCCATAGGGTCAAGATGGCTTTAGGTGGGATCAAAGCCCCACAGGGTCTGGCAGTACTATAGGAGGTCAAAGCCCTATGGGGAGGTCAGCTCTAGGGAGGGTGCAGGGGGCTGCAGGCTCCTTTGGGGGCAGGGGGCCAGCCCTGCCCTCACCCCTCCCACTGCCCCCAGGACTCGACGTTGAGCGAGGACTCGCCGCCACCCAGCGCCAGCCCGCGCCTGCCCGCCCCCGTCCCCACCAAGTGCTCCTACCCCTACCACACCCTGTCCCAGTCCTCAGACGAGGTGAGCCCCACTCCTCCCCCCCCACCAGGGCCACGGGGACCCCCCGTTAACAACCCAGCCCCCTGCACCCAGTTCCTGGATGAGCCCCCCGGCGCGGCCGCGGGCTGGACGTGCCGGCAGGTGGGACAGTGGCTGGAGAGCCTCAACCTGGAGCAGTACGTGGAGGAGTTCTCGGCCCATGGCGTCGATGGGCCACGGCTGCTGCACCTCGACGGCGCCAAGCTCAAGGTAAGGGGCTGGGGGGGCCTCTTCTGCTGGGGTGCAGGGGGTTCCAGGTACTCCAATGAGGTGCTCCATGGGGTAGGAGGTCTGGGTGGGTTCCAGGCACCCCAACGGATGTATCACAGGACAACAGGCACTAGATACCTCAACGGGCAGCTCCATGGGGCAGAAGAGCTGGGAGGGTTCTAGGTACCTCAATGGGCTCATCACAGGACAACAGGCTCTAGATACCCCAAAAGGCAGCTGATCTGGGAGGGTTCTGGGTACTCCAACGGGGTGCTCCACGAAGCAGGAGGTCTGGGAAGGTTCTAGATATCCCAGTGGACTCATCACAGGACCAACAGGGTCTAGTACTCCAACAGGCTGCTCCACGGGTCGATACAGGTAGGTTCTAGGTACCCCAATGGGCTCACCACAGGGTACATAAAACTTCTTGTCCTAACTGGTTCCATGAGGCAGGAGGTGGAGGAGAGGTTCCAGGTAGCCCAATGGACGAATCAAGGAGGCAGATGGGAGGTTCTAGGTAACCCAAGGGGCTGATGCAGGTAGCTCAGCAGGATGGTCCTGGGGACAGGCAGCACAGGGGGACTCCGAGTACTCCAAGACAATTGGGCAGGGGGGTGCCAGCACCCCAAGGCCAGGGGAGAGTGGCATGGCTGTGCCACCAGTGCCCGGCTGTGCCGGCAGGCGCTGGGCGTGGGCAGCTCGCAGGACCGGGCAGTGCTGAAGAGGAAGCTGAAGGAGCTGAGCACGGCCGTGGAGAAGGAGCGCAAGGCCCAGGAGAAGGCGGAGAAGCAGCGGGAGAAGCAGAAGAAGAGGGACCAGGAGCAGCGGCGGAGCTAAGCGGGGGGCCAGGAGCGCCCCTGCACCCCCTCCCCACCCACAGCCCCCGGGACAGCCCGGGGGGAAGCACCCAGTTCCGGCGCGGGACATGCCGCCGCGGCCAAGGGACAGCGGTGCCAGGCTGAGACGGGCACAGAGCGGCAAGTGCCCCCCCGCCCCAAACTCCAGCTGCCCCCTTCCCACCTGCACCCCACGGGCACAGTCCGGGCCCCCCCATGGGCCCCTTTTCCAGATGCAAATGGCACGTTGGACCCCCCTGCCCTGTCCCGTCCCCCCCTCCACCCCGAGGGGGTCACAGCCACCCCCCGGCCCCCCCGGCATGGTGTGGCACCGGCCGAGGACAGTGCATGGCCTGACCCCCCCCAGACACGCACACACCCCCGTCGGGGTGCGGGGAGTGAATGCTGACCCCCCCACACACACCCCCAGCCCCAAATATTGTGCCCCGGGGGACACCCCAGGAAATAAAAGGGTATCAAGGGCCAGTGCAAACCAGTGTGAGCCTGACTGGGACAGGGCTGGGGGACAAGAGGGGGTGGGGGGAGCTCTGTGCCAGGCCCGGGGGGCAAACGGAGGTGGGGGGACAGAGTGTGGCCCCCACCTCAGGACCCAGCTCTCCATCCCTGAGCCACCCCAGGTGCCACCCTGTGACTGCGGCCAGGCTGGTGCCACACACCCCACAGCATGCCTGGGTGAGCCCAGGGTGGGTAAACTGAGGCACGGGGGGGGTGCAAAGAGGGAGGGGGCGCAAAGAGGGAGGGGGCATTCCCAGGACCCCAAAACGCCACACCAGGAGCTCAGTCAACATCCAATTTACTGACAGCAGGGGAGGGGGAAGGGGGATCTGGGGGGGCGGGGGCAGGTTCCGGAGCATGTGTGGGGAACCCACCCCAGGGTGCAGGGACGGGGGGGACACACACGCGGGTGAGAAGACCTCAGTAGTGCAATACCAGGGATGGTGCAGGGAGCTGCGAGGGGGACCCTCAGGCTTGGTGCCCCCACCCCCCCACCCATCAGGGCTGGAGAGGCAGGGAAGTGCTACTGGTCACACTGGGAAAGGACCAGTCCCCTGTGACTCCCTTTTGAGGAGGGCGGGGGGGGGGCAACTCCAACGCCACCCCCAGCTACGTACCTAAGTGCCACCAAGGCCGGGGTGGGGGGGTGGTTTTGTGTGTGCAGGGACCCCCCCCTACCCCACAAGGACCCCCCCACCATTTCACACGCTTCCCAGTGAGCCGTAGTGGCGGCAGGAGGCAGAACTGGGATGCTAAAACACCAAACCGCCGTAAACCACCACACTGGGGTGATGGGGGACACCCTGGGGGGGGGCCCCCAGGGGCTATCGAGAGCCTGGGGGGGCAGTGAGCCCCCCGGGGTGCGGGGGGGCCCTAGGGGACGCGGTAGGTAGAAGTGTTCTTGGGCTCGGTGCTGGGGACGCACCAGTCCCCCCCATCCTGGCTGGCCTGGTAGTGCCGCCACGCCGACTTGTTGTAGACGGGCAGTCGCTCCACCGAGTCCGTGGACAGGGCCTGCAGGAGACATGGGGGGGTTTGGGAGGGCTCTGAGCACCCCCCCCCCAGGCCACGGACCCCCAGTCCCACGGGGAAGGACCCACCTTTAGGTAGATGACGGCGTCGGTGCCAAAGCCCTCCATGGAGAAGAGCTGCAGGTCTCCCTGGAAGTACTTGGCGTAGAGGCGGGAGATGGGCAAGCCGTAGCCAAAGCCAGCCTGAGGGGGCAAAGAGATGGGGTGGGGGGGGGGTCTGTGGTGCTGAAGTCAGCACCCCCTGGGGACACCAAGCCTCCCCATGCCACCCCAAGTAGCATCACGTGCGCCCACAAGTGTCCACAAGTCACCTCCTGGCAGCTCCAGTGGTCACCACACTGCTCTCAAACCTCCCCAGGTACCCCTCCAAGTGTCCCCATGTCACCTCAGAACCCCAGGCACCCCCAAAACTCCTCATGCCACCCCCTAATGTACCCATGTCACATCCAAGCACCCCCAAGTGTCCCCACGCCACTCCCAGGCACATGGCATGCCACCTCCAGGTACCCCAAAATGTCCTCATGCCACCTCCAAACGTCCCCATGCCACCTCCAGGCACCCCCAACATGTCCCTGTGCCACCTCCAAATGTCCCCAAAAGTCCCCATGCCAACCCCAAATCTCCACATGCCACCCCAGGCATCTCCAAAACCCCCCATGGCACCCCCAAAGCCCCCACGCCACCCCTAGCTGCAGCCCTGCGCTCCGTCCCCCCACCCCCAGGGTGACGCAGAGCCCCCACAGCACCTCCTGGGGTGGGGGCAGACACCTACCAGGGGGGCCCCCCCGGTGCCCAGCTGCGGGGTGGGGGCAGTGGAGTACATGTAGCTGAAGAGACGCTCGATCTTCCGCAGCGGGACCCCCAGACCCCGGTCACTCATCTGCAAGACACGGTGTGGTGGGAGGGGTGATAACCTCACTCCTGGACAACCTCCACCCCCCCCAACCCCAAGAGGCATCCCCCATGCTGAGACCCCCCAGCACAGAGTGGGTGGTCCCTCACACACCTTGATGGAGAGGTCCTCCTGGCCCAGGGCCACCATCACCTTGATGGGTGGCAGCCGCGGGCTGTTCTCGTGGCTCTCCACGGTGGCTCGCATGGCGTTCTGTGGGCACAGAGCCCCTTTTAGGGGAGACCCCCCCAACCCCGCAATCTCCCTCCCATCCCCACTGCCCCCCCCCAACCCAAAAGAGGGCTGGGGTTACCTTGAAGAGCTCGAAGAGCATGTGGTAGAGATGTGATGGGACGTAGACGATGCTGATGGGCTGCTGGGAGTTGCTGGCTGCAGGGAGGAGGAAGGCAGCCATCAGCATCATCATCCTCCCCACCCCCAAAGGAGCCACCCGAGAACCACCCCCCCTCCCCAGCCCAACCTCACCGTTCACCTCCTCGATCTCCAGGTCGGGTGAGGACATGTAGTACTTGTCGCAGAGGAGCTTGGCCATGTTGTAGGCATCTGGGGGGGGTTGGAGGCAGAGGGGTCAGCACCCCTGGAACAAAGGCATGAGGGGTCTCCTTCACCCCCCCCCACCCCCAAATATTTTCCATCCCTACAGATCCAGCAAGTTTTTGGGGTCCTCTGGAGTGACCCCAAAGCACACGGAGGACTGTGGACAGGCTGAGGCCGGCCCAAACTCATAACACAAATGGCTCCCAAACAAGCAGATCCCAGGTTAGCGGGGGGAAGATCGGGAGGACCTTCAGCTACCTGTTCCCCTGCCACTCCCCCAAATTCATGCCCCCCTCCTCCCCCCCCATGGGGGCGGAAGCCCCCCTCATCCCCACAGACCTCTCACCACGTTGGCCACGCTGCAGTGGGGGTCGATGCTCCCGATGTGTTTGGGGTGCGCGGGGTTGGTGCTGCCGTCGAAAAGCAGCGCTGGGGGGGACACACACACACACGAGGGGGACGGTGAGCAGTGGGGACCCCACCCCAGAGGCACCCAGGGCCACCCTCATGGCCCCCCAGGACACATGGGGCTGACGGGGGGGACACATAGGGGCAGAGACGTGTGCGGGAGCGGGGGGCACCTGAGGGCAGGGAGGTGCCTGGAGGAGGCAGGGCATGGGGGCGATGGCTGGGGCTGGCATGGCTGGTGGAGGTGCTCAGGGCTGGGACATGCCCAGAGGCCAGCTGGGGCTGGGGGGGGGGGACACTTGGGGCAGGAGCCCTGGGGCTGGGGGAGGTGGATATTCGGGGCAGAGGGGGTGATCAGGACAAATCCCTGGGGCTGGGGGGGATGCTGAGGGCAGGATCTGTGGGGCTGGGGAGGGCACTCAGGGCAGGATCCTTGGGGCTGGGGGGGGGACACTCAGGCAGGATCCTTGGGGGCTGGGAGGGGGGACACCTGGGGTGGGATCCTTGGGGCTGGGAGGGGGGACACCTGGGGTGGGATCCTTGGGGCTGGGGGACAACTGGGGCAGGGAGATGCTCAGGGCAGATCCCTGGAGCTGGGGGGGTACCCACAGGGAATGGGGATGCTGGGGGCTGGGGTCGGGGGGGATGCCCTGGGAAGGCTGGGGGCTGCCCAGGATGCTCAGGGGCTGACGGGGACACTCGGGGCAGGGGGATACCCAGGGCAGGGGACCCCCCGGGGCCGCTCACTGTGCTGGTTGAGCAGCATGCGGATGGAGATGCGGCTCAGGTAGAAGCGGTCGAGGAAATACTGGATGTTCTGGTTGGAGACGGGGTCGTCCCCGTAGGTCTCCTTGTACTCGATGACCCCCTGCGCCATGGTGGGCACCACGTCGTTGTGCCGGTTGCGGATGGTGACCAGCGCGTCCGTGAACCTGAGGGAGGGGACGGGATGGAGTGGGGTGGGGGCAATGAGTCCCCCCCATCCAGGCTGGGTGTCCCCAGGGGCAAAAAGCGAAGCAGAGTCCGGTGGCACCGGAACGCTGTGGGCACAGCGGCGTGGGTGGGGGGCAGTCTGGGTGCCAGGACCCATTGGTGACATCGTCTCTCAGCAGGGCGAGTCCAAGAGGAGGTGACGCTGCGGGATCGGGGACGAGGGGTGTCACGGACACGCTGACACCCCAAAACTTACTGTCCCAGGGTGGCCTGGTCCTCGGGGTCCCTGTCGAGGAACTCCATGATGTCCAACAGGCTCTGGACATACCTGGAGAAAGAGCCAGTTACCCCCCACCCACTGTGCCCCCAAGAGAGGGGACACCCTGGGGACCCCACGCCAGCGAGAGGGGCTCAGCACCCCCCTCAAGCAGGATCCACCCCCCCACCCCAAAAGCTGCCGCCCCATGAAACCACCCTGTCCCCCACCAAGCTGGGGACACTTGGGGACACAGGCCCTCCAAAGGGGTGGGGGGCACGAGGGACGCCACAAGTTGGGGTCCCTGTGGGAGGGGGGCATGGCCGGATCCTGCTGCCCGGCGGCGCTGGCAGGGCTGGCAGTGCTGGCAGGGGCTGAGGACGCTGCACAAACAACTCGTCACGTGGCGGCACTGGGAGAAGGTTCATGTTGCCGGAGCTGGCGGGGGGACACAGCGCTTAAAGGGACACACAAACCCCCCCCCCCCCACCCTGAGGACACAGACCCCCCCAGCCATCGGGGCTGTGCTTAGCCTTTTTGGGGACAGGAGGTTGAAGCAGGACACGGAGGTGGCACCGGTGACTCCCCGATGGTTGGGGACATGCCGCTGGCATGGGGGTGTCCCCAAAAGGGCCCGCAGCTGTCACCTAAGGGCATGGCGTGGCACCAGCTGGGCACTGCCCGGCCACCCAACCACCCCTGTACCCCCCCGGCAGCTCCCTCCTGCTGGGGAGGGCAGTTGGATGCGCAGTGGTGGTGGGACCTGTGGTGACAGTGGGACCCCCCTGGGTGACTGCGGTGGCGGGAGCCACAGTGGCAATGGGAGCTGTGCAGGTGGCAGCGGTGGGACCCACCACGTCGCCCAGGTGGGTGACAGTACTGGGATCCCCCTGGGTGACAACGGCAGGACCTGCAGTAGTGGGACACGTGGCAGCAGGACCATGCAAGTGCCAGTGGTGGGACCTCCATGAGCAATAACAGTGGGACCTGTGGTGGCAGCAGGAACCACACAAGTGCCAGTGGTGGGACCCCCATGAGCTCTAACGGTGGGACCCTCAGCAGCAGGACCCATGGTAGCAGCAGGACCCACGCAAGTGCCAGTGGTGGGACCCCCACGAGCTACAATGGTGGAACCCTCATGAGCAACAACAGTGGGACCCACAGTGGCAGAAGGACCTGTGGTGACAGTAGGACACACACAAGCGCCAGCGATGGGACCCCCGTGAGCTGTAACAGCGGGACCTCTGGCAGCAGGACCTGTGGTGGCAGCAGGACGCACACAAGTGCCAGTGGTGGGACCTCCACGAGCTATGATGGTGGAACATTCATGACCAATACCGGTGGGACCCGTGGTGGCAACAGGACCCACAGTGGCAGCAAGACCCACAAAAGTGCCAGTGGTGAGACCCCCATGAGCTACAACGGCAGGACCCCTGGTGGCAGCATGACCCATACAGATGATGGCGGTGGCACCTCCATACCCAACGAGATGCGGGTCCCAGCCCAGCCCCCCCATCTCACCAGCTCTGCACCAGCTGGACGGAGGGGGTGCGCAGGACGCGGTCGGGCAGCAGGTTGATCTCCTTCATGATGTTGGAGAGGCGGACGGGCAGCTCCTGTCGCAGGAAGGCGAAGGAGGTCTTCTCACAGGCGTTGCTGGAGCCTGGAGGGGGGGGGACACACACACAGGCTGAGCCCTGGCTTGACACCCCCAGCCCCAGCGCTGCCTTCGCTCCTGCTCATCTATTGGTGGAGACTGGGGGATACTGGGAGGACTGGAGCAGCAGGGGCAGGAGCAGGACCCTGTCCTTGGCTGGAGGGAGACCCTGGGGGACCTGGGCTACAGCTCAGCCCACCGCGGAGCACTACACTGGGCACCCAGCCTGCCCAGGAAGGAACTGGAAGCCCCCCAAGGGCAGTTTGGTGAGGGGAAGGAC